>NC_080791.1:63596552-63896552 GCF_028018385.1 Neofelis nebulosa | reverse complement strand
TCAGTACAGCATAGTATATGCAAAACTTATCTGTTGATAAAATTGGAATAGATGCATATAGCAGAGAATAATTTATGCTGCTTGAGGGATCACACTAGGGCCTTGAAAGATGAGATGGATCCGGCTAACGTACAGATGGAAAGAACTTTTCAAACAGAGAAAATGGAGTACCGGACATCACCAGCTGCTAATCATCTAAACTACTAACACAGAAGTATGAATGAAATTCACTATATTCTCTAATTTACTCAATCATTTCTTCCATAATCTTCAAAATTTATTTCCTTCAAATTAAAATTTTAGTTATTTTTTACCTATTATGTAAGCAAAATTTCAAACGTTTGATGACAAATGTTATTGATGGGACAATAGGGAAAGAAGAACCCTTGTAAATTTCTGGTGAGAAGGTAAAATGGTATAATCAATTTGGAGGGAAATTTGCCAATATATAACAGCATGGTACATGTATTCACCCTTTGCCCAATTTCTAGATTTCCATCTGTCAGATACACTGGCAAAAATATGAAAATGCTTGTGTATAAAGCTATTTTTTACAGCATGATTTATAATTGTAAAAGACTCATTAAATAAACTATGGTATATCTAAAAAATAGAGTACTATGAAATCATAAGAAGAATGAGAAATATTTTTGTGGTTAAGGAAGAGCTATGTTGCAGCTAGCTAGATCCATTTTAAACTTTGATGAAAACAGTATCACAATAGAAATTTATACTACTACTTCAACAAAGCTTAAGAACCTGAGTATGGGATAGAAAGCCTGTGAAAGCTCAGCTCATTCTTCCTGGGAAAACAGTAAGGACTAAAATGATTGTGGGGTTATAAAGGTGTAAGTATGGGCATTATCAATCCATGTTTCTATATTTATATCACATACCAGTGAGATTAGAAGAACTAACATGCTTCAAGGGCATGCAAACTGAAATAAGACAGTGATGACAGTTATGCATTGGTAAGGATTACCGGGTTTTCTGATGAATGGAGTCAGATCTGCCCGATGGAAAAGAAAGTGACATGATGATTTTTCACTGGTCTTGTCCTCTGTTATTATGTATCCCCACAATAGGATTATAAGCAGTTTCATGCTGTTCATAATGTGGACATAGTAATGTGAATATCTGGAATTATATGGCACAGAATTATTGAAATACCAATAAGAAAAAATAACGTAAGCCTACAATGAACAGAGGAGTTTTCCAGGAGGTAGAAACAGGGCCAACCTACTTCTCTGCTCTTTTCCCTCTTCTGAGCTTCCTAATAGTCATTTCAGCAGCTGGGTTTCATCCCAACAGAGATGGCAAGGGAGGCAGAGGAATCCTAAATATGAAACTGATTGCTCCACATTGAGTACACTTTACTCTCATTTCTTAATGTTTATGGGATGCAAATTCTAAGGCCTAAAGCCTTGTGGAAAGTCCGGCCAAGGGCATTCTTCACTTCATTATTTCTTAGGCTATAGATGATGGGGTTCAACATGGGAGTCACAACAGTGTAGGACAATGACAGCAGCTTTTTGCTCTCAGGCGAATTATTGGATTTAGGCCGGAAGTAGGTGAGGCTTGAAGATACATAGAATAGGGAGACAACAAGGAGGTGGGAGGAGCAGGTAGAGAAGGCTTTATGCTTCCCTTTAGCTGATGGAATCTTAAGGATGGCAACAGCAATGCGAAAGTAGGAACACAGGATCAGCAAGCAGGGTATCATGACGACCAGCACAGTTCCAACAATCGCATAGATCTCAAACATTGCTGTGTCTGCACACACCAGTCTCAGCACAGGTGGGCTGTCACAGAAGAAGTGGTTCACCTTGTTGGTGCCACAGAATGGAAAGCTGAAGAGCCAAGTGGTCTGCACAGTAGCTACGGGAAAGCCTGGAAACCAGGATGCAACAGCCAATTTGGCACGTGTCCTCTGGTTAATGATGACTGGGTAGTGCAAGGGATTGCAGATGGCTACATAGCGGTCATATGCCATGGTGGCCAGGAGGATGCATTCAGCAACTCCAAAGAAGAAGAAGAAATACATCTGCATGGCACAGCCAAGGAAGGAGATGGTTGTGTCGCGGGCAAGCAGGGTCCCCAGCATCTTGGGCACGATGACTAGGTTGAAGCCAATCTCCAAGAGGGACAAGTTCCTGAGAAAGAAGTACATGGGGCTGTGCAGCATGGGGTCAGCCAAGGTAACAAGAATGATGAGGCTGTTTCCCAATAGCGTGACCAGGTAGATGATAAGAAATGTCAGGAAGAGTAGTGACTGTATTTCAGTAGGTAGGGAAGAGAAGCTCATGAGGATAAACTCCCCAACTCTTGTCCAGTTTCCTTCAGCCATCAATACAGAAATGAATCTCCAGCTTCAGTCATGAAGAGAGATTCTTGTTTGGAAGAATCAGAATCTTGGTTTGTTTATCAGACTCCTTTTTAGTGTCAGGAAAAGAGGCTGGGTCGGGATCTCAGTTGGAAAAGGAAGGGCCTTGAGCTGTCTAAGAATAAGACACAAGGAAAAATGGCCAGAGCCTAAGTTCTGAGATGGGCCTGGGCCAGCTTCTGGAAGTGTTGATATTTCCTTATTTGTACATTAACATGTACAGAATGGTCATACCAAATCAGAACCATAAGTCCCTGAAGGAGCCATCAAGGGGCACATTTTGGAAGAAATTATATTCCTGAAAACACCTCAACTTTTGAGATACAAGCCCAAAGTTCATGATTTCATTAAAAACACATACATGTGAATTTATAAAAACTTTAGAAATATATTTAAAATGCAGAATTTATATATTCAATGCAGAATACTGCATCTAATAAGTTTTCTACTCTTCATGAATCTTTCTTGCTAGCTGTAATTTGGGAGGTGAGTGAGGAGCATGTATTGAGGACAATTAACACATGCCTGTGTTTTGTCCTTTTATATATGCATTTTATAGGGGAGGCAACTTATCCCAGAGAAGTTAAGGAATAGCAGTGAAAGTGGTAGGTCTCGAATCCAAACCACATCTGTTGAATTCTAGAGTTCTCAGACTTCCACTGGACTGTGATTCAGTGGACTATTCTACCTTGATCTGAGGACTAACTCATTAATGCTTAAGAAAATAAAATGGGAATTTCTGCAAAATCACATTTTGTATGATTTCTTTCTAATTTTCAACTTATTATCATATTCCCTTCTTTTCTCATTATTTTGGTAATCTAGAACATTGAATTCTAATGGAGGAATTATGAGATGAAGTTGGAAAATAAGTAATAAAGGAATTGGATGTGGTTAGGAAACTATTATACAAAAAATACAAGCTTAAAAACAGAAATAAAAACATTATTAAGAGCACTAGAAACCAGAATTGAAACAAAGTAAAAGAGAAACAAGCTTGTGGTCCTTGTTTTGGATATGTTACATCAATAGACTTTTATTGTATGCTAAGGAATTTGCACCTTATTCTATAGATAAAGAGAGCCGCCTGAATATATGAAGCATGGGAGTGACATTGTTATATATGCCACATAGAACACATAGAAACATCACTCTGACATTGAAAGTGAATGGTATAAGGTGAATTAGGGGAGGGATGAAATCTGTACACCTGGGATCAAGAAAATCAGGTGGTATACTCATCCTCCGATTTCATATACAATCCATTTTTAAGCAATAGACAAACTACTGAAGCTCAATATTAGTCAGGTAATGGTGAGTAATTTGAATTTGAAGGTTGTATTTAAAACTCCAAAACATCCATGAAGGAAGAGAAAGTCATTCTTGGCAAAGAATAACGATCAGACTGATCTAAGATTTCTCTGAAGCACTAAAAATTAAATGAAGCAATGTCTACAGTTTTGAGATCAACTTCAGAAAAACCAAATACAAGTTTCAAAAATTAATAATAATAAAAGGATCATTGATGCCACAAACAAAGAATCTTAATTAGAGACTCCTACTGTCATTCAGTACAACCCAGCCCTGTGCTTTTCAGAATAAGTAGAGAAAGTCATGAGAGGTATGAAGACACAATTCAAATTAGTGGAATAAATCCGAGACATGAGAACAGTTGTTCCCTTTCTCAAGAAAGAGTCTGAACGAAGCTAAAGACACGTTGATTATTTTCAATATGTACTCTCAACAAAGCCCCATAAGATATTGAATATTGAATAAGCAGTCATAAAAATAACAGCCTTAGGTCAGAAAAGACCATGGTGGTTGGGGCAGGGTGGGGATGAGAATGGCAAACCATGATTATCAAATTAAAAGGTTGTGGAGTGTAGTGCTAGAAACTTAAGAAAACTGAAGTGATGAATTAGAATATAAGTTTCAGAAATCATGCCCACATCACTGAGAAAAATTTTGAAAATATGAAAATAATGAGAGTAACAATAAAGTAAAATACAGGAAATAAAATCAACTTGCTAGGCATTTCAGAATGACATGACAAAAAGGAAAGAGAGACAATACTCAGAGAAGTACCAGGGGAAGGATAAATATCTCTGAGCTAAAGGAAGGCATGACTTTGAACTGAAAGAACGCCTAAGCACAAAACAAAATAAATTTTAAAAGATTTACACAAACATTTCTTTATATTAGTGAAAGTTTTTTTTAATTTGAAGATAGGGGAAAATTCTGTTAAGTAACTGACTAGAAAATGATAAAAATAAAGCAAGATGAATTTTAAAGACCCCTATAAATCACAACCAAACAAAAACATTAGCACAACTGCAAAGGAAAAAAATAAATCAGAGAACTCTTTCTAGGAAGAGAGGGGAGACATATTTTTCCTTATTCTTTCCACTAAGTGTCACTAAAACCCCTAGACGTTATATGTGAAAGAAACAAAAGAAGATTCTGAAAGATGGAGAGAAGTTGGACCAGCTAGATATCTCAGAACCCAAGGAAGGTCATGGTAGTTAAGTTCCCCAGGGTTTCATTTTTCCTCTATAACCCAAACTACTTTCTCAATACAATCTGAATATCTATGTAAAAATAATAGACAACACTACACTTACAAGTAAAAAATTAGAGCAGAGATTCTTAAATTTGGAGGATGATGCAACCTTTTGAGATTCTGACAAAAACTATGGAATCTCTGTCCTTCAAAAAAAATATAATATTGAATGTATTTTGGAGGAAGCCTCAGATCTCCCGAAGTCCTTCTGAAGATTCCCAGCTTGGTTTCACAATTAGTTTTGGAATTTGGGCCAATGTAATAAGACTAGGAAAATAAATAAGAAATAAATATTGGAAAGAAAAAGATAACATTATTATAGAGGAAGATGAAAAACTATCAATTTTAAAAATTCAATTGGTTGACTAGTCATAGTACTAATATATCAAATAAGTGGTTTTCCAGTTTTCATGAAAACAAATGCTAACTAAAAAAAAGTTTCAGTGTATCATTAAAATTCAAAGTACATTAGAATAAGCATTTTAAAAATAGACATGCTCTTATGGAATGTAATGAACTGATATAATTGGAAAAATGTCTTGGACAAATTGAATGCCATATTGTCTTTATGAAGAAACAAGTAGTATTATAAAGATGTCAATCACCAACAAATTAATAGTAAATTTAATGTGGTTCCAAAAACATTAAGTAGAGCAAGAATATATATACCATTAGATATTAAAACACATGTTAATACTATCTCACAATGTTTTGTTGTATTCTCTCATAATTTTAAAATACTTTAATATGTTTACTTGTGCATGCTTCGAAGAATTGTACGTTAGGCAAATAATTGAAACAAAATGAATCCTAGGAGCAGTGCATATATAAAAGGAATTCAGTGAACAGCTCTGGGGCAACTTGAGGGGAAAATAAATGTTACATTCTCCCCTTAAACAATACAACAAAATACATCCAGTATGGATGATTTAAATGTAAATACAAAGTCATAGTTGAATTTGAAAAAAAATGTATGTTAATATTTACTTTAGCTTTCTGAAGGTCTTTCTCAGCATAAACTCTAAAACAGAATCTAAAAAAGGTAAGATCCACTGATTTGAAAATATAAAATTAAATGTTTGAACATTAAAAGCCTAACTGAGAAATTAAAGACAAATACCAAATGAAGACAATATCTAGAAGATAAATTTCAAGAGATTGTTGCAGATTATCTAAGAGAAAATTAAGTAAAGTTATAATCATTCAATTCACATCACCAGAAATCAAATGCCAAAAAACCCATAAAGAAGGTTCAAAGTCATCAGAAATCAAATGCAATTTAAAAAGAAGAGATTATTTTTCTTAAATATTTAAAATATTATATATTTATTTTGGGTAAAAGTGAAAGAATATAAACATTTGAACACTGTAGGTCCAGATGATAAGCGGATTTCACTGTATGTTTATAGTCTCTTTGAACTGGCAATTCCATGTCTACAATTTTAGATTAAGATTATGTGCAAATTTTATCTGTCAGAATGCTCCTCTCAGTTTTATTTACAATAGAGAACTTAAAACAAAGAAACAGTAAAGAGTATTCTAGATATATAAAAATAGATCAGTGAAATAAATTGTATTACATCTATACTACAGAATGCTATGAAGTAATTTAAAAGTATGTTATAAGAATATCAAATGGCATGTGAAAATATTCAATATGTTTTGCTAAGTTGATAAATTAGGCTACAAAATAGCATACTCAATGTAAGACATTTATTTCAAAATGTATATATATATACACACACACATACATAATACAAATATACATGCATATATATCCATATAGAAACCTTCAGTTCTATTCCTTTGTTAATATGTTAGTGGTGCAATTACAAGCACTTTAAATTTCTTCTTTGTATTTTATATTTTTTATCCTATCTACAGTGAAATATATTGGTTTTTATTTAAGAACATTTGAATATAATAAATAATAAAATACATATAACACAAAACAACCCATAAAAAAGGGAAAGATGAAAAATGGGAAAATATTTGCAATAACAGCAACAAATAATAAAAAGCATTTGTCTAATTGATAAATAATTAGCCATATAAGTAAATTTTTAAAAGACATGATCTCCCCAAAAGAGAAATAGAAGACACAAAAATTTATTTCACCAAAAAGTGCCAATGGCCAGTAAGCATATAAAAATTGCTCTATTTTGCTAGTAAAATTGAAAATTAACATATAAATTCAATTTCTTCATCATCTTTGAAATATTTAAAAACATGATATTCAGTGCTAGTCAGGGGTGGTGTAGTAAACCATATCTTATTTTGTTTAGGGCTTTATAATTAGTATAATCTCTCTAAAAATCAATTTGGCATACTTGTGTGAGGATCCTTTACTGCTCATACACTTTGATGCAAGAACTCCTCTGGTAGAAGAGATGGAGGCAACGATTTTACATGTAAGTTTGTGCAGGGCCAACCATCATGAAAAAATAAGATGCTAACACTGCACACATATGATAAATTTCTAATTTTGGAAATATATTCTTGTAGAAAGGCTGAAAGGGTACATGCAAAATTTTTTTTTTTTAAATTTTTTTAATGTTTATTTATTTTTGAGACAGAGAGAGACAGAGCATGAACAGGGGAGGATCAGAGAGAGGGAGACACAGAACTTGAAATAGGCTCCAGGCTCTGAGCTGTCAGCACAGAGCCCGACGCGGGGCTGGAACTCACGGACCACGAGATCACGACCTGAGCCGAAGTCGGACGCTTAACCGACTGAGCCACCCAGGTGCCCCAGGGTACATGCAAAATTAAAAACTGGTCTACTTCAACTGGTAAAAGTGGGGATTTATTTTATTTTTATTTTCCTGGATTTCTAAATCTTCTACAGTGAGCTAGCTACATTTGCTATATAATAGCAATAAAAATATTACAAGTGAAAGTGTTGATAATCATACTCATGATGAAGCTGGAAATACCGACTGAATATATAAGAGATTTATGCTTTGTGCTTTATATTCATTCTCTCATTTTCTTCTTACAGCTATGATTTCAAAGCCATCATTATCGTTCCTATTTATTTATTTATTTATCTATTACTTATTGTCAATTTGGCTAACATACAGTGTGTAAAATGTGCTCTTGGTTTTGGGGGTAGATTCCTGTGGTTCACCGCTTACACACAACACCCAGTGCTCATCCCTACAAATGCCCTTTTCAATGCCCATCACCCATTGTCCCCTCTCCCCCACACCCCAGCCACCCTCAGTTTATTCTCTGTATTTAAGAGTCTCTTATAGTTTGCCTCGCTCCCTCTCTGTTTGTAACTATCTTTTCCCCTTCCCTTCCCCCCATGATCTTCTGTTAAATTTCTCAAGATCCACATATGAGTGAAAACATGATACTAGTCATCTTCTCTTTTTCCTATATCTTTAAAAATATTTCAATTGTTCAGATATTATAATTACCTCTTTGCATCTTGTCTGTAAACTCCTTCAAAAAATTAACTGCCTCGGTCATCATTACAGGAGGAAGCCCAGGGTTTAGCCAGATATGTGATTTGAGATGACTGGATGAGTGAAAATACGAATTTGACAAAGTTTATTCTCTCTGGAGTTTCCATTCATCATTGAAATTCCTACTTTTCTCAGTGACTGCCCTCCCTTTAGTCAGAACTCCACTTTCATTAGAAGCTCCATTTCAGGACAAAGTATAATGTTTGGTGCTGGTGAGAAGGATTGGAAAGGAAGAGGGAGGAGAGATGAAAGGGCCCACTGGGTTCCAACAGAACTTCTGGAAAGTACCAGGGAAGAAGAGATGACACCCTGGCCTAAGACTGAGAGACATCACACAATCTGGTGGTCACGGCTGGCCTACAGGCTCCTTCCAAGTCCCTCCAGAACTTCTGCAGGATCATCCTTCTGCTAATCATTAGCCTGACTATCCCAGGAGTAGGAGCCCACTCTTCAAGGCCTTTTGCACCCATAAAATTGCCCTGAAGAAGTAGCATGCTCTGATGTGCTCTGCCTCATGAATGTCCCACTGAGGCAAGTCTTCCCCAAGTAATCAGAGGAAAGTCAAACTTGGAGGAAGTTTATGTCCTGTGGAGGCTGCAAGGCTGGGTCAGAAAGCTTTAGAGGATAGAACTGGGAAAAAAACCTAGTAATCTCAATCTTTTTGTGGTCTCAGATCTCACTTATGACATAGAAAGAGAGGAACTTATGAGATCTTCCCAGTGTGGACACAAGAATAAAATGAGGTGTCCCCCCAAATCCTGCCAAACCTGGTCCAGTTGAGCACCTGAACTTGGAGAAGAGTTCCGGGCTAATCTGACCATTGGTAGAAGCCTTACCTGTGCCTAATAGGGATATCTGCCTTGTTCAGCTCTGCCTGACACCCATGCTTGCTTCATGCCTGCCCTAGAGTATTGGAAAAACTCTGGCTCTGTTGTCAGAAGAGCCAAAAGAGGCACCAGGGAAGTCTTACTTTCTATTCTGGATGAGCCATTACTGTCTGGACTCAAAGTCAGGTCCCTGCTGCCTTCAGGCATGAGTGAGCATATCTGTGAGCAAACATGGGTTGGCCATGCATTCAGTCCTGACAGGAGAGTTATTCCCAGCTATGTCTCTTTTATACTCAGGACCAGGTGAAGGGCTGGCACTTGCATATTCCCCCCAGGAATTATTGGGCTCACCTTAGCTGCTCTTTCTACCCTCCCACAAGGGTGCCTGACCTTTCTTAAATCTATTGTCCTTTGAGACCATGATGATTTTCAGATGCCTACAGGAAAAATTTCAAGAAAACAAAACAAAACAAAACAAACACACAAAAGCATCCTGGCTAGGGGACATAGGATTTTGTAGAATAAAGCACTAAATTTGAAGTCAGAGTAACTTAAATTTAATCCTAGCACTAGATCTCTCCAGTATGTTATACTCAGCAATTTTTATTTTTAAAGATTTTATTTTTATCCAATCTTTACACCCAATTGTGAGGCTCAAACCCACAACTCCAAGATCAAGAGTTGAGGCTCCACCAACTGAACCAGCCAGACTGCCGATGTTTTGCAATTTTTTAAAGTATCAATGTAAAAAACATCATATACATATCGTACAACTGCATATATTTTATAAAAGAAAATCTCAATGGGCACCTGGATCGCTCAGTCGGTTAAGCGTCCTATTTCGGCTCAGGTCATAATCTCACCATTCCCAAGTTCCCAAGTTTGAGTCCCGCATCAGGCTCTGTGCTGATAACTCAGAGCCTGCAGCCTGTTTCAGATTGTGTCTCCTTCTCTCTCTCTCTCTGCCCCTCTCCCACTCACGCTCTGTCTCTCTCTCTCTCTCTCTCTCTCAAAAATAAACACTAAAAGAATAAAAAAAGAAAATCTCAAATATGTAAATAAAATTTATTATTAGAAATTTTCTGTAAAGATATATAGAAAATTGATGAGTTACCTCTGGGCAGGGAAATAGGGTACCAGAGGTCAGTATTGAGACAGATATCTACTTTTGATTGTATATAATTTTATTTTGGTTGAATTTTTGACTTAAAACATTTTTAATTTTGAAATAATTTTAGATTTATAAAAGAGTTGCCAAGATAGTAAGAATTCCTTTTTACACTCCATGCAGGTTTCCCTAGTTTTAACATCTTACATGACCCTGGTTCATTGCTCAGAACTTAAAAAATTAACATTGCTACAATACTATTAAGTAGACTACAGGCCTTATTTGAATTTGATCAGTTTTCCCACAAATGTTTCTCTTCTTTACTAGGATTCATTCCATGCAACTGAATTGCATTTAGTTGTTATATATCCTCACTTTTCTCTAATCTGTGATGTTCTTAGATCTTGTGTTTTCATGATTACATGGGTTTTTTGGTTTCGTTTCGTTTGGTTTGGAGAGGCGGAAATAATACCAGAGAGTGAAGTGCCTTTCTCATCACATCATATCAGGATGTACAGGATATAAACATGACTTTTCACTATCCCCTTTCCACATTCTATTCCTTCAGTGTGGGTTGCTAAGTCCAACCCACATACAAGGAAGAGAAATTTATCTCCACCTCCAAAAGGAAGGAATCTGCTTGAATTTTTATCACGTGAAAGTATTTGGGTTTTTTTTTTAATAGAAAAGAGATATTTGAAACAAATATCTAAACAAAACTAACATTCTGGTTTCTTTCACTGCTTCCTAACCTTGTGACCTGGAAAAAATTATTCTGCGTGTCATTTTCATATGCATGAGATGCCCAGTACCTGTTGTGAGAAGAAAATGAGATAAAGTGTAGAAAACATGCTAAGCCATGACAAATGTCGTATATGGCAATGTTCCATTAAGATGCTATTTGACCTGGGCCTTGAAGGTTGCCATCAAAGAAGGGAAGGAGTATGCCAGTTGACTACATGATGACTAACATTACTACTAATACTGCTACCAACACCATTTCTGCAGTTACTGACTTAGATCTTTGTATATAGAAATCCTTTTGATTTGTATATTATTCCTCTTTATTTTTAATTGGCTAACTCCTACACACTCTTCTGATACCACTTTAAATATCACTTCCTCGAGAAGAAGGAAATCTTGCCATGTGCAACAACATGGATGGAGGTAGAGAGTATTCTTCTAATCAAAAACCTAATCCACTAACCACTAACCACTAACAGCTAACCACTAACCCTTAACCCTAATCCTTCATCCTAACCATAACCTCGCCTTAAATTTATCCCTCTGAAGATGTCTCTAAGCTGCAGGATAATAGGTCCATACCCTCATACTGGCACTAATCTTAACCCCAATCCTTATCCTAGCCCTAAAGCAAACCCTTATCCTAGATATGAAGGAAAAAAATATATATATAAAATATACATATATACATATATACATATGTACATTTATATACATACAATGGAAAAATACTCAGCTATAAAAAAGAATGAAATCTTGCCATTTGCAATGACATGGATTGAGCTAGAGAGTATGATTCTAAGCAGAATAGGTCTGTCAGAGAAAGCCAAAGAGCACGATTTCATTCATATGTGGAATTTAAGAGATAAATGAGCAAAGGGGAAAAGAAGGGAGAGGCCAACCAAGAAACAGACTCTTAACTACAGAGAACATATTGACGGCTACCAGGGGGAGGTGGAGGGGGGATGGGTTAAATAGGTGATGAGGATTAAGGAGTGCACTTGTGATGAGCACTGGGTGTTGTATGGAAGTGTCAAATTACTATATTGTACACCAGAATGTAATATTACACTACATGTTAACTACCTGGAATTAAAATAAAAACTTTAGAAAAAACGTCACTTCCTTGATGAGGTCTTCTCTAGTCCAAATGCAAATTAAGACTCCTTCCTTTTATTCTTTCTCAGAGCACTAGGTTCTTTTCCTTCATAGCAATGATATCAACTTGTAATTACATATTTATTTGCGCAGTTCTTTGTTTAATATCTCTCCTGTCCAGGGGTGCCTGGGTGGCTCAGTCAGTTGGGCATCCGACTTCATCTCAGGTCATGATCTCACAGTCCATGAGTTCGAGGCCCGCGTCGGGCTCTGTGCTGACAGCTCAAAGCCTGGAGCCTGTTTAAGATTCTGTGTCTCCCTGGGGCACCTGGGTGGCTCAGTCGGTTGAGTGCCGACTTCGGCTCAGGTCATGATCTCGCGGTCCGTGAGTTCGAGCCCCGCATCGGGCCCCTGTGCTGACAGCTCAGAGCCCGGAGCCTGTTTCAATTCTGTGTCTCCCTCTCTCTGACCCTCCCCCATTCATGCTCTGTCTCTCTCTGTCTCAAAAATAAATAAACGTTAAAAAAAAAAAAAGAAAAAAAAAGATTCTGTGTCTCCCTCTCTCTCTGCCCCTCCCCTGCTCATGCTCTGTCTCTGTCTCAAAAATAAATAAAAACATTAAAAAATATATCTCTCCTGTCCATTGCACTATAATGACCCCAAGGGCAAAGACTGTCTTTTGCTCATCCCTGTAAATCCTGTACTTAGCAGTGAGGTTAAGGAGGATTGGGAAGGGAGCATGGAAGCAATGAGATCAGTGAGGAGGCTCTTATAATAATAGTTTAGAAATAAGAGCCTGGCTTGTGGTATGTAATGACAGGGACAATGAACATAGCAGTTGAGCCAAGGTTTAAGTAAGAATTTTGCCAAGAAAGAATGATCAGGATTAGGAGACGGGTTGAATATTTCCATGACAGTATTTATCAAAGTGCAGAATTATGCCATAGTGCAGCACTTTGTACGGCACTTTTTGTTCTACAACTTTTTGTGTACTTGTCTACTTAAAAAAAAATATTTTTTTAGTATTTATTTATTTTTGAGAGACAGAGAGCTTTTTCTCCTAACTTTTTTTATAGTTTCTGCCTTTATATTTTGGAGAAGGCACATGCTATACTGACAAGAACATGACATTTTGGGTTCAGGTAGACCTGGATTCAAACATAAGCTCTGACACTTATTGGTTTTTTGTTGTTGTTGTTCTAGTCTGTACTTCCTGATAATACCTGTGAAGAGTAAATGATACTTAATTTATAAATAGGTAACTCATATTTGACAGTTATTACATGCTAATTCCTTTCTTTACCCCGCTCTCTGGGAAATGGAGAGAACCTAATGATTTCCCTGTGTTACAATTAGTAGCAAACTAATTGAGAATGTTGCATAACTGACAATCTTACTTCAAACTGCAAGAAATAATAAAGAATAGACTCACAAAGTTTTACAAGTGGAAGTGGCTATTTGCTTGGTGCCTCTGCTGCCAGAGCATGATTAGTTTTAACACTTTCATGGCAGGTTTCATTGTTCAAATTTTCATCTTATCAATTCCATGAGGTGGGTATTATCACCTCATTCAAAGACAAGGAAACTGAGGGCTAGAGATAGAGAATAATTTGCATAAACATACATAGCTGGTAAACAGCAGACACAAAATTTGAACCCAGGTTTTTCAAAATGCTAATTGTTGAGGGGAATAAAAAAGACTAACTTTAGAGAAAGTGGAAATGCATGGTGTACGGGGAAAGAAAATAGTTCAGGAGGGCAAGAGTTGACTATTCATTCAACGATATGGTTGAAGTATAGTAATAACTGAAATTGGAAAAATAAAGCCAGAGCTGATGTATAAAGGGGCTCATATTATAGAAGAACATTCATTTTATTTTGAAGATGAGGGTGGATGTAAGGATTTTAAGCACGAAAATGACAGATTTTCACAAGCACACTTAGAACTCTAGAGACGAGACGGTAAGGAGTATGGATTAGAATGAGGTGCATATGTAAGTCTGCAGTATCACTGGAGGCTGGGAGATCAGCTAGGAGGCTCTAGGAATAATCCTGGTGGGAGATAGAAGCCAATATCCAAATTTAATCTCCACAAGGAGGCTTCATCTCCACAGGATTTGTTGAAACCCTGGCAATGGATGGGATCTCTGAGATAGTACACAAGGAAGACGGAAGAAGAGGGCCAACCTCTGAACTCCCAGGACAAGTATAGTTCAAAAGGACTTGAGAAATAATACAAAAGAATCTGCACTTGGACGTGTGTGTGGAGAATAGCATGGAAATTCGTGGTTATGGAAAGCAAGACAACAAAAATTCCTAGGGCAATATTCCATTTACGCAAGCATCAAAGACAACCTGAAAAGCATTTGATTTCCTCAAGAATCTCTGGCCCAAGTCTGCGATCACTGGACTCTGTTGTAATTCCTCCCCTCTCAGGCCTTGGCCCCTCCTGACTTTTAGCTGCAGAATCAGTCTCGGAGAGCTCCAAGAGACCCTGGAGGCCTGAGAGTGAAAGCCTAGGAGTCTCTGCTCTGAGGCAGCTCTAATGCAGGCTGAGCTGTGTTCTCACTGGCTTCTATCCTCAGACTCCTCCACCCTGGGGTTGTAGGCTAACCAGCCTATTAATGAGCAGTCATAGCCTGTGACCTCATTAAAAAGTTGTTAATGAGGCACACTGCTGTTTAGGGAGCAGTTGACTGAGGCACCCACTGGTCTGTCCCAGGGGCCAGAGGGAAAGCTTATGTGAATAGGTAGGATCAGATCTGGGGAGAGGGCTAATGAACTCAGGCTGCACAGCCACACCTCCTAACGAACTCATCTTGGAAAGCAGGCCAGCTTTGAAGCTCAAATCCCTGCTGGCCTGCATGCTTACAGGAGTAGATGCAGTCCAGACCAGGAATGAATTTACTCTGATCTGTCAGCTCTGCTGAATGCCTGCTCTGCTGACCCATTTTGATGGAGGACTTCAAATTCTGAGATTAAGAAGTGGTTTTCCTTGCACTGAATTTTGGTCTTATAATCTTTTAACTGCCCAATTACAAAGGTCTTTTGACTGGTGTCTATCTTATAGATTCTGTCCTTTTACCACCCACTTTTCTCATCACTGCCAAGTAATATTTCTAAAATACAGACTTGATTTTGTCCTTATGCTGAAAACCATTCAACTGACCTCTCTTGTGCACAAAATAGTGTTCAAGCTCTTTGGCATGGAAGGCCTTTCAAGATTTGACTCCTACCAACTCCTCCCCTTCATCTCCCTCCAGTTTTCCCTCCCATGTCATAATTTCTATTATTCTCACTATCATCATCACTTCCCCCACCCAATAATCAGATCTTTATAATGGCTAACATTTCTATACAAACTACTATGTGTCCAACATTGTTCCTTAATGATTCACATATATTAACTCATTTAATCCTCTCAACCATGATGAAAAAGGGGAAGAAATAGGTGTTATTATTATCTTCACTTTACAGAAGAGGAAACTGAAGAAGAGGGGTGCAAAATAACTTGTCCTATATCACCAAGCTGTCAAGTGGCAGAACCAGGATAAAACCTAGGCATTTTAACTTCAGAGTTCATGCTTTTACCCAGATGTTAGCAAACTATAGCCTACAGGCAAATCCCACCGTCCACTGGTCTTTATTATATATAGTTCATGAGTTAAGAATGGTTTTTCCATTTTTAAATGGCTAGAAAAAATCAGAAGAAGAATATTCCTTGATGTACGAACAGTATATGAAAATCAAATTCTAGTATCCAGAAATGTTTTATTGAAATGCAGCCATGCTTGTTCATTTATATATTATGGCTGTTTTCATCCTACAACAGTATAGCTGAGCAGCTATGTAGAACTCATACATTAGTGGTGCCTTCATCTGCAGCTAGGGGTATTAAATTTTTTTAAGTTTATTTATTTATTTTGAGAAAGGCAGAGAGCATGAGTGAGCAACGGAGAGGCAGAGAGAGAGGGAGAGAAAGAATCCCAAGCAGTCTCCATTACAACATGGAGCCAGGTGTGGGACTCAATCTCATGAACCATGACATCATGACCTTTGCCAAAATCAAGAGTCAGACACTTAACCAACTGAACCATCCAGATGCCCCTTATTTAGGGTGTTAAAAACCACAGTGATGCACAAGAAAAAAATATTTAACTACGTGAGGTGATGGATGGTAACTGAACTTTGGTAATTATTTTGCAAAGATACATATGTAAAGTCATTATGTTGTACATCTGAAACTTTCATAATATTATGTGCCAATTATATCTCAATGAAAATGAAAAAAAATTTTCCAGGAATCAGGGCAGGTGAACATAGGAGAGAAATGGTTACAATTTAATTAGTCAGTCTTGTTGTAGCTCTTGTCAAATTATAAGAGTGTGAACATGGCCTGGTCTGCTGCTAAGAGTAAATAACTCTTGCAAAAAGTAAGTATTAATAAGTTAAAAATTATACAGTGATGCAGTTATTACTTGACAGAATTTTGAGTGCCACAGGTGTCTCTATACTTCAATACTTTATTTACTTATATTATTATCAGTGCAAGCCCACGATGTCAAAATGAGAAAAGGAACTAAACTTCAAATGCCACATTTTAAAGTACAGTAGAGTGTTACTAGCACTTACTCAAAGAATACAAAAATGCTAATTCAAAGGGATACATGCACCCTCCCTGTGTATAGCTGCATTATTTACAATAGCCAAACTATGGAAGCAGCCTGAGTGTTGACTCATAGATGAATGGATAAAAAAGATGTGGTACATATATACAATGGGATATTACTCAGCCATAAAAAATAATGAAATCTTGCCATTTGCAATGACATGATAGAGCTAGAGAGAATAATGGTAAGTGAAATAAGTCAGTCAGAAAGACAAATACCATATGATTTCACTCATATGTGGAGTTTAAGAAACAAGCAAATAAAAAATAGCAAAGGGGAAATGGGAGAGAGAGAGAGACAAACTAAGAAACAGACTTTTAGTTATAGAGAACACATTGATGATTAACAGAGGGAGGGAGTCAGGAGGATTGGTAAAATAGGTGATGGGGATTAGGAAGTGCACTTTTTATGATGAGCACTGGGTGATGTATGGAATTGTTGAATATTGTACACCTGAAACTAATATAACACTATATGTTAACTAACTGGAATTAAAACAAAAACTTTAAAAAAGCATGGTGGGATCAGATTATTCTGTTATCAAATTGGATGATAAATCATTGTGTTTATTATGTAATGATACTCTATGTTAAAGAATACAGTATACATAGACATCTCTAGATTAAATACTTATTGAAATTATTACCCACTGACAGAAAGAATCTCTAGATTAAATATTTATTGAAATTATTTACAACTCACAGAAAGTAACAGACAGATCTGAAAACTGTAAATGGAGTATCTAAAGTAGAATTTCTTCATAAAAATATAAAATGACAATGAGGCTGAAAGTAATTTAAGTTTCCAAAGGCTTATTTGTTAGCCAAACAAGGAAAACGTTTGCTGATGATGAGTTTGTAATATTGAGTATCATTTTTTGTAATGTAATATTACCTGGGAAAAATAGCCTGAGGAATGAATTGAGTAAGGCCCGTGGGATTATAAAGGAATATGCATGGAGAGTACTGTTCCACTTCCTCTATCCACATGAAACACCAACTAACTTAAGAGCCAGTACTGCCTCAGAAGCATACAAAATGAAATGAATAAATTGTATAAACCTGGATTATAGGCTTTTTTCCAATGGAATGAAGTTAGACTTGTCCAAAACAAGATAAAGTGCCAAGATGACTTTGTGTCTCCCAAGTTCATACTACAAGCAGTTTCATATTGTCTCCCATGTTTGTCACATTGGCACACATTAACAAAGTCAATACCAGGAATAGGTTAGTCATAGAAGTGTCAAAGTGCCGCTGTACCAATAAGAAAAATAACGTAAACCTACAATGAACAGAGGAGTTTTCCAGGAGGTAGAAACAGGGCCAACCTACTTCTCTGCTCTTTTCCCTCTTCTGAGCTTCCCAATAGTCATTTCAGCAGCTGGGTTTCATCCCAACAGAGATGGCAAGGGAGGCAGAGGAATCCCAAATATGAAACTGATTGCTCCACATTGAGTACACTTTACTTTCATTTCTTAATGTCTATGGGATGCAAATTCTAAGACTGAAAGCCTTGTGGAAGGTCCGGCCAAGGGCATTCTTCACCTCATTATTTCTTAGGCTATAGATGATGGGGTTCAACATGGGAGTCACAACAGTGTAGGACAATGACAGCAGCTTTTTGCTCTCAGGTGAATTATTGGATTTAGGCCGGAAGTAGGTGAGGCTTAATGACACATAGAAAAGGGAGACAACAAGGAGGTGGGAGGAGCAGGTAGAGAAGGCTTTATGCTTCCCTTTAGCTGATGGAATCTTAAGGATGGCAACAGCAATGCGAATGTAGGAACACAGGATCAGCAAGCAGGGTATCATGACGACCAGCACAGTTCCAACAATCGCATAGATCTCAAACATTGCTGTGTCTGCACACACCAGTCTCAGCACAGGTGGGCTGTCACAGAAGAAGTGGTTCACCTTGTTGGTGCCACAGAATGGAAAGCTGAAGAGCCAAGTGGTCTGCACAGTAGCTATGGGAAAGCCTGGAAACCAGGATGCAACAGCCAATTTGGCACGTGTCCTCTGGTTCATGATGACTGGGTAGTGCAAGGGATTGCAGATGGCTACATAGCGGTCATATGCCATGGTGGCCAGGAGGACGCATTCAGCAACTCCAAAGAAGAAGAAGAAATACATCTGCATGGCACAGCCAAGGAAGGAGATGGTTGTGTCACGGGCAAGCAGGGTCCCCAGCATCTTGGGCACGATGACTAGGTTGAAGCCAATCTCCAAGAGGGACAAGTTCCTGAGAAAGAAGTACATGGGGCTGTGCAGCATGGGGTCAGTCAAGGTAACAAGAATGATGAGGCTGTTTCCCAATAGTGTGACCAGGTAGATGATTAGAAATATCAGGAATAGTAGTGACTGTATTTCAGTAGGTAGGGAAGAGAAGCTCATGAGGATAAACTCCCCAACCCTTGTCCAGTTTCCTTCAGCCATCAATACAGAAATGAATCTCCAGCTTCAGTCATGGAGAGAGATTCTTGATTGGAGGAATCAGAATCTTGGTTTGTTTATCAGACTCCTTTTTAGTGTCAGGAAAAGAGGCTGGGTCGGTATCTCAGTTGGAATAGAAAGGGCCTTGAGCTGTCTAAGAATAAAACACAAGGAAGAATGGAGCCTGAGCTCTGGAAAGAGTTCATCATTTCCTATTGTTACTCTTTTATGATGTATTTTCTGCTTTTTTACCATATTTTCTAAAACAAATCATATCGTATTTACCCATACCCATTTACTGTTACACACTTAATGCCTTTGAGATGGTGTTAAGAGATATTTGCTCTCCCATGTTTATTGTGACATTAGTCACCATACCTAAGACATGGAAACAATCTAAATGTCCGTCAGTGGATGAAAGGATAAAGAAAATGTCACACACACATGCATACACACACACATGCACACACACACACAGGAATATTATTCAGTCATTAAAAAAACAACCTGCCATTTGCAACAAACAGTATGGATGAACCTTGAGGGCATTATGCTAAATGAAATAAGTCAGACAGGGAAAGACAAATAACGTATGATCTCACTTATGTGTGGAATCTAAAAGAACCAAACTTGTAGAAACAGATGGAGGGATATTGGTTAAAGGGTACAAATTTCCAGTTATAGGATAAATAAGGGGATATAATGTACAGTGGTGGTGGTGACTATAGTTAACAATATTGTACTATATACAATACTTGCAAGAGCAGATTTTAAATGTTTTTAAAAATTTTTAATGTTTATTTATCATTGAGAGACTGTCAGACAGACAAAGTGCGAGCAGGAGAGGAGCAGAGAAAGAGGGAGACAAAGAATCCAAAGCAGGCTCCAAGCTCTGAGCTGACAGCGCAGAGCCTGACACGGGGCTGGAACCCACAAGCCATGAGATCATGACCTGAGGCAAAGTTGGACGCTTAACTGACTGAGCCACCCAAGTGACCCAGATTTTAAATGTTTTTAAATGCATACATACACACAAGGTAATTATGTGAGGTTTTGGATATGTGAACTAACCATAATGTGGTAACCATTTCACAATACATTCATGCATCAAATCATCATACTGTATACCTTACACAATGTTAAATATCAATTATGTCTCAATAAAGCCAGAAATAAAGGAATTTGGAAGAACAACGTATTTCTGCTGACAAGAAACATGACAAGACACAGTACATTCAGGTTAAAAAAATTTTGTAGGGGAGAATTATGACTTATTATTATGCCGTAAAAATAATTAAAATAAATCAACTTGGTTTTCAAATCATCTAGAAAGCAAAATAGACACAGAAAGGAGGAAATAAAATTAAAAGCAGAAATTAATTTAAACATTGTAAAATTGGTAAATTATATCTAAGTTTATCCTTTGAAAAGTTAAAAATGGAGATAAATTGCTGGAAAATCTAATAAAGAAATAGAGAAAACAAAAATATGCAATAGTAGGAATAAGAAATGGAAAATAACCTTAGAAGTAGAATAAAAAATTTTAAATTATAAGAGAATAAAATTATATTAATGTATAATTTTAAAATGAAATTGATGGTTTTCTACTAATAGGTAAGGCTCACTTTGATTTAAAAAATGACAAGGGATTCCTGGGTGGCTCAGTTAATTGAGCATCTCAATTTTGGCTCAGGTCATGGTCTTGCAATTTCGTGAGATCAAGCCCTGTGTCAGGCTGTGCACTAACAGCGTGAAACCTGCTTAGGATTCTCTCTCTCTCCCTCTCTCTCTGCCCTTCCCCAACACGCACTCTGTCTCTCTCTCAAAAAAAGTAAATAAAGATTAAAAACTTTTAATGATAAAATATGAGTGGGTTAAAGTAATTTTATCAAATTTACCAAAAAGGCCATGAGCTGGGATAGTTTAATGGATGTAATTCAGTCCTTCAGGAAGAGATAAATCTTGTGATTCAGAACAAAGAAAAAGATGCAGTGTTTCCCAATTAACATTATGACAATTACATATACCTGTTTTCAGAAGTTGAAAATATAATACACCAAAAAGTCCGAAGATCAATCTTATTTGGTAATACCAGTGCAAAAATATCAAGTAAACTGAGACCTTTGTTAATCTAAAATTATCTGTAATGCCAGTAGGATTTATTCTAGAAATGCAAAATGCAAATATGGTTTGCAATTTTAAAATAATCAAACATAATTAATCCCATCAAAAATTCAATTGAGAAAAATATGTTAATCTCAGTAGATCCCTAAAAGCTTGATGAATTCAACATTTACCTCTTAAGGGAAAAAAAGTGCAATCTAGCAAATTTTACTAACTCATAAATGGAAGAATACTTTCTCAATGCAATCTGAATATTTATATAAACAATAGCCAATTCTGAGCTTCAGACTATAATATTAGAGAGATGGTTCTAGACATCTGCTGTACAATGTTGTGCTTATAGCCAACAATACTGTATTGCATAATAAAAAATTAAAGAAATATATCTCATCTTAAGTGTTCTTATGACAATAAAATTTTTTTTAAAATATTGAGAAAAAAATGTAGGCAAAGGATATAATCATACATTTGAAATCAGAATGGCTATAAAACATAGATAAAATATAAGAAGTTACTGGCAAGTAGATGGAAATTAAAAACAAGATTTTTAGGAGCACCTAGGTGGCTCAGTTGGTTAGGTGTCCAACTCTTAATTTTGGCTCAGGTCATGATCTCACAGTCCATGAGATTGAGTCCTACATGGAGCCTGCTTGGGATTCTCTCTCTCCTTCTTTCTGCCCCCTACCCTTCTTGCACTCTCTCTCTCCTCAAAAATAAACATTTAAAACAAAATTTTTAGTCAGACTGAGAAAGACAAATGCCATATGATTCCACTCATAAATGGAATCTTAAAAAATGAATAAATATGAAGCAGAATCAGAACTATAAATATAGGGAAAAAACTGATGGTTTCAGAGGAGGTGGGGAAGAGGAGTTGGGCAAAATGGGTGAAGGGGAGAGAGAGATAGACGCCTCCAGTTATGGAGTGAGTAAGTCATGGGAATAAAGAGCAGAGCATGAGGAATGCAGCTAATGATACTGTAACAGTGATGTAATGGGACAGATGGTAGCTACATTTGTGATGAACATAGCATAATTTATAAACTTGTGAAATCACCAAGTTGTACACCTGAAACTAATGTAACTAATGTAAATATCCATACATAGAAAAATTGTAGTTGTATTCACTTAAATGTCAAAATCTTCGTGTTGTTAATATAAGTGTCTTAAATTTCTTCTTTATGTTTCGTATATTCTACATTATTCATCTTAATGATGAATAATTATTTATATTGAGATAAACACATATTATTAAGAATACAATACTTTTGTAACTAAAAACAACTCTCTCTTTAGGTTTCTTTTGTTTTTTTTTTTAAGTAAACTCTATGCCCAACATGGGGCTCAAACTCATGACCCCAAGATCAAAAGTTGCATGCTTTCCCAACTGAGCCAGCTGGGTGCCCTGGTAACTCAAAACAACTCTTAAAAAAATTAAATACAAATGGAATAGTATTTGTAGTTATTCAACAAATAATTAAAAGCATCAAATGACTCATAAAGAGGTCATACACATCATTAAGGAAAACCATTATTTCTGCCCACAAAAACTAGAGGCCACAAAGTTTAGATTTGCCAAAAATGCCAATAAGGAATAAGCATATAAAATTATTCAATTTTCCTGGTAGCAAAAATAAACAAAAATTAAACATATCAGTAAATAACACAGAAATTCAATTTTTCTCATCACACTTAGAAAAGTGAAAATAGTCATAATGCTCAGTGCTAGTGAGAGGGATGGTACAGATTTTGGCTATAAGTCAATATAATTTTTCTGAAAAGCAGTTTACAAAATGTGTATGAAGTCCCTTAAAGTTTCATACATTTTGCTTCAAGAATTTCCTCAGGGTTTCTAATGTAGGCCAATAATCAGAGCCATAGATAATGAGTTCACATATAAATGTATTCTGTTTTGTATCATTATAGTATCAAAATTGGAAAAAAAACAGTAATCCATAATGTCTGGGTCAACTATGACTCAAACGCTTAAAATAACATGTGATTAT
This sequence comes from Neofelis nebulosa, assembly GCF_028018385.1. Classification (NCBI taxonomy): domain Eukaryota; kingdom Metazoa; phylum Chordata; class Mammalia; order Carnivora; family Felidae; genus Neofelis; species Neofelis nebulosa. Next base: position 63,873,127 of record NC_080791.1, on the reverse strand, counting down.
TTTTGAAGGACATTAACTGCTATTCATATGATAGTATATATGATAGTACCTATCATATAATACTAAATGAGAAAAAACCCCAAGAATACACATGTACATATGTAAGATTCCAATTTCATAAATATGTGCGCAGAAAAAAATAGACTAAGAGAATGTGAAAAATTTTAGCAATAATCACCTTTAAGTGGTAGAAAAAGGGATGGGATTAGCCCATTTATAACTTCATTTTCTGGCTTTCTAAACATTTTACAGTGGGTTACATTTGTTATATAGCAGCAATAAAAGCAGTTGCAATAGAAATGAAAATGATGACCATATGTTGGTAGTGTTTACTGAGAACATAATAGAATTACACTGCGTATTTTTATTTTTACTTTTACTTCTTTCATGTTCTTCTCACAACAGTCTGGTTTAGATGCTATTATTATCCTCCCCAAATTGCCAATGGATGAACTGAAGTTTAGAGAGATTAAGTAATTTGGTACTTAAGGAATCTGGTAAATTGTCTGCATGGGCAGTACAAGGCAGAGACTGCACTCAGAACCATAATCAGAAAAAATATAATAGAAGCAACACTTGGGTTTTCAGCAAGACACATAATATGAATACAGAATAGTTCTTCGTTTTTATCTTTTGCCTCCTCCTCATCCAAGCACCATAATCTCCACCAATGCTGAGTCTCTTACCATTTATTGATAATTACTTTGTTTCATGATTCTATACCAGAGGTCAACAAAGTTTTTCTGTAAAAGGCAAGATATAAAATATTTTAGGCTTTGTGGATCATGTGATTTCTGTGGCAACTGCTCAATATCTAAACAAATCTACACACACATATTTAAAATACCTAATCTACAGGTAAGCAAATAAACATTAGGTATACAAATATATGCAATATGTAAGCAAATGAGTATGGCTGAGTTCCAATAAAATCTTATTTATAGACATCGAAATTTGAATTTCATGTAATTCTCAGATGCTATGCATCATTATTCATTAGATTTTTTTAACCATTTAAAAAATGTCAAAGTCTATTTTAGCTCTGGGCCATATAAAAGTGGATTTTGTCCATGGGTTATGGTTGGCCAATCTCTGCTCTAATATCTTTGCATATAACATCATCTGTGTTTGCACATGTGCCTTCTACCTGGTTGACTTCTTCCTTCTCATTTTCAAAACTCAGATGTTTCCTCTGTGATGCTTCTAAATAGGGTTATTTCTGGGTACTTTTTAAAAGATGTAGTTATTCAGTTATGTGGGGTTTTTTTTAACGTTTTTATTTTTTATATTTTGAGAGACAGAGTGAGAGCACTAGTTGGGGAGGGGCAGAGAGAGAGGGATACACAAAATCTGAAGCAGGCTGCAGGCTCTGAGCTGTCAGCACAGAGCCCGACATGGGGCTCGAACCCACGAACTGTGAGATCATGATCTGAGCTGAAGTCAGATGCTTAACTGACTGAGCCACCGAAGCACCCCTCAGTTATGTTTTAATAATCTATTGATATCAGAATTTCCCAGTTTAATCTGCAAGTTCCTTCAGGCCAGTAGCTGTTTATTATTTATAGGCATAAAGCCAATACATGCCCAGATTAAGCCATTTATATGTATTTTGGGATAAATGAGTGGAAAAATGAATACAAGAATTTCAGGAGGTTTATTATTCTTAGAGTTTCCATTGGATTCCATATCTACTCATATCCTACTAAACCACTTTAATTAGAAGCTCTATTTCAGGACAAAGTGTAGTGTTTGATACCAGTGAGGAAGTTGGAAAGGAAGAGGGAGGAGATATGAAAGGCCTGAAGGGTTCCCACAGAACTTCTGGAAACTACTGGGGAAGAAGAGATGGCACCCTGGCCCAAGACAGATACATTACATAATCCAGTGGCTCACAGCTATCACACAGGCTCCTTCCCAGTTCCTCCAGAACTTCTGCAGGATCATCCTTCTGTAATCATTAGACCACCCCAGGAGTAGGAGCCCACTCTTCTAGGCCTTTGTATCCATAAAATTGTCCTAAAGAAGTGGAGTGCTCTGATATGCTCTATCTCATGAATTTCCACTGACATAAGTGTTCCCTGAATTAATCAGAGGAAAGTCAAACTTGGAGAAAGTATATGTTCTGTGGAGGCTTCAGAGCTTGGAAGTTTTCTGACACAGAAACCTATAGAGGACAGATTTGTAAAACTGGTTAATCTCAATCTTTTTATGGTCTCATGTATCACTCACCTTATGACATAGAAAGAGGAAACTGAGGTCCAGGGAAGAGAGAAACTGATGAGATCTTCCCAGTGTAGATACAGAAGTAGAATTAGGTGGTTCTCCAAACCCTGCCATACCTGGTCCAGTTGAGCATCTGAACTCGGACAGGGGCCCTTGGCTGATCCGGCCCTTGGTAGGAGTCTTACCTATGCCCAGTAGGGAGATTTGCCTTGTTCAGGTCTGCCTGACACCCGAGCTTCATGCTTGCCCTTGAGTATTTGAAGAGCTCTGGCTTTGTTGTCAGAAAAACCAGAAGAGGAACCAGGGAAGGGTTATTCTCTATGCTGGATGAAACATTAATGGCTGGACTTGAAGCCAGGTCCTTGCTGCCTTCTTTGTCAGGCACAAGCGAGCACACTACATGGATCGGCCATGTTCCCAGTCCTGACTTAGAGAGTTATTCACAGCTGTGTCTCTTTTGTCCTCAGGGCCAGTCTAAGGGCTGGCATCTGTATTTTCCCTCAGGTGTTATTGGGCTCATCTTAGCTCCGCTTCCGGCTCTTTCTCAAGGGTACCTGAACTTTCTTGCATTCACTGTCCTTTGAGGCCCTAAAATATATCAGATGTCAATAGGATAAAGCTCAAGAAACAAAACCCACACTCTAGGAATGTATCATTATGTAGAGGAAAGCACAAAAGTTTTGGATTCTGAGTGACCTCAGTTTAATTGCAGCACTGGAACTCTGATTTGTGATGCTTAGCAATTTTGTTAAACTCTCTGTATTTCTGTTCCCATATTGCTGAGACAAAGATAAAATGTTTATTATATAGGGTTGATATGGTTAGATGGGATATATTATTAGCTTTGATGTTCATATATTATATTACAACATATGTCTTAATATATCATATGAATATAATGTTACAATGACCTGTCATATAGCCAATAATTGCTCATCAGCAAGTCTGTATTGAGTGATTACTACATGCCAGGCATTGCTCTATACCCTGAGAAAGAGAAATGAACAAAACACAGTCCCTGTGCTCATGAAGCTTACATTTGAATGGGGGAAGCCGGGCATCAAACAAATAAACAATTAAGCTTGTAAGACCAGGAGAGAAGAAATAGGAAACTGCTGAAAGGATTCAGTCAAGTAGACTTCCTTTATTTCTTTTAATTAAATTTTTTTAAGTTTATTTTCCTTATTTTGAGAGAGAGAGAGAGAGAGAGAGAAAGAGTGAAAGAGAGTGACAGTGAGTGGAAAGGGAGAAGAGAGGGACAGAGAGAGAATCCCAAGTAGGCTCCATACTGACAATGCGGAGCTCTTGATGTGGGGCTCATATCCATGAACCATGAGATCATGACCTGAACTGAAACCAAAAGTTGGATGCTTAACAGACTGAGCCATCAAGGCACACCTATTTCTCTTTTTAGACTTCCTATATAATATAGGATCTTTTTTTGTTGTTGTTGTTAATCCTAGACTTGTCAAGGAAGATGCATAAATGGAAGATGTAATCCCTTGCCCAAAGGTTGATCAAGTAAATTGAGGCTATCTGCTTTTGAAAAGGCTGGTGAGCAGTATAAGATAGAGACAGTCTACAATTTCAGGCACAAGAAAGATTATAACTATTTTATTGTAGCACAATTTTCAACAGTAAAATAATGGAAAATTATCTTAATTCCATCAATAGGGGACTGATTAAAAATTACAGATTTTCCATTGGAATACTATGTAACAGTGAAAATATTATACTAACATGGAGTAAACTCCCAGATAAGATTTTATTTGAAAAAGAAAGGTGATAAATATTATACACACATTATACAAATTTTATACATATATTTTATAGAAATAGATACACACACAGGCATATAAAACATGTAAATAGTAAATTTCTGATAAGATACACAGAGGTTGATCATTTCATTGCCTTTGAGGCAGAAATGTGGGGAAGCACATTGGTCAGTATTGAAAGGGAAATCTTTTGATCGTATGTTATTTTATACTTAACTAATTTTGTCATGTACATTTCTTAAATTTTTAATAAAAATGAAAGAGATTGAAACAAAATAACACTTTCATTCTGGTTCCTTCCCTATGAATTTCTAGCATTATGACCTAGAGGAAGATATTAAAATTACTCTATGTCCCACTACCTGTTGTGAGAAGGAAATGAAATATAGAAAACATGCCAAACCCTGGTGAATGTCATATAAGGCAAGCTTTTATCAAAATACTATTTAATGCAAGACTTGAAGGTTTCCAGCAAAGAGGGGAAGAGGCATTCCAGCTGACTTTATGATGACCAACATCACTGCTGTTACTGCTATCCACACTATCTCTGCAATAAAACCTAATTTTTGCAAATTGACTACTTTCTTTTTTCATGCACCAAATACTCCAAATTCCTTCCTGCATTAGGATCTTTGCATGGATTAATCCATTTGTTTCTAATGTTTTCCTCCTAATCTTCACCTAGTTAAATCCTACTCAATTTTCTGATACCACTTTTCTGATATCCTGTTGTTACTTCCTCTAAAAGGAGTTCCCTGACTCTCTTGTATTATTCCTCAAAGAATTTTGTTCTTTTACTTCACAGTAATAGTAGCATTATATAATTATATATTTATATATTTATCTATGAATTCTTTGTTAATTCCCATGTAAATGGACTGTAGTGTCTTTGAAGGTATGGGCTCTATAAATCCAGTACTTAGTAGTGAGTATAAAAGGGACTATTGGTAAGTAAGCGTGGAAGCTGTGAGAACAGTGAGAAGACTTACATAATTCAGGGATAAGGGTCTGGCCAGGCCAACGGCAGTGGCAAATGGCAAAATGGGAATCGAAACAAAGAATGAGGAAGAATTTTGCCAAATAAGACTTAGCACTTAGAGACGGGTTGAATACTTCTGTGATGGCAGGATTAAATGTAGAATTATAACAGAGTAAAGCACTTTGGCACTTTTTTGTTCTGTAGCTGTTTAATTACTTGTCTGTCTCCTTAAGGAGCTAAGTGCTCCTAGAAAGGCAGTATCTTGTTCATTGTTGTATGATCAGAATTCGGTATATAAATGTTCACTGGTTAAGTGAAAGAATATGTCAATGAAAGTGGAGTCAAAAAGAGGAATGAGTCATAAGGCCAAGGGCAATGGAAATGGAAATTAACACTACGGGATGAATAAAAAGTGCATTGCCAAGAAAGAATGTAAGGAGTTGAAGGCTGGTTAAATACTTCCATGACAGCAATTATTAAGTTGCAGTACATTAAATAACATTTTAGTTTTATACTTATTTCTCTTACTGAAAGAGCACCAACTACATAGCAACATCTCGTTCACCATAGTACTCTCAGAATTCAGTACATAACCTTTCCTTGGTGGAATATAAAAATAAATAAATGAAGAATTGAATCAAAAAGAGGAGTAAACTGGGGTGCCTGGGTGGCTCAATGGGTTAAGCGTCTGACTTTAGCTCAAGTCATGATCTCATGGTTGGTGAGTTCGAGCCCTTCATGGGGCTCTGTGCTGATAGCTCAGAGCCTGGAGCTTGTTTCGGATTCTGTGCCTCCCTCTCTCTCTGTTCGTCTCACACTCACACTCTGCCTCTCTCTCTCTCTCTCTCAAAAAGAAATAACCATTAAAAAAAAGAGAGAGAGGGGTAAATAGGGCCACCTGGGTAGCTCAGTTGGCTAAGCACCCAACTCTTGATTTAGACTCGGTTATGATCTCACCATTTTGTTTGTGAGTTGGAGACCTAAACTGGGCTCCACATTGACAGAATGGAGCCTGCTTGGAATTCTCTCTCCCTCTGTCTATGCCCGTCCCCCACTCACATGCATATACATGTGCCCTCTCTCAAATAAATAAACTTTTTTTTTTTAAAAGAGGGGTAAATAATAAGAAAATATTGTCCAGTTTTGGTGATTGGAAGAATGTATTTGTGTTTTATTCTAAGTAAACCTTGAATTCAGGATGTCATCATGTAAGCATACCACACAAGGGATTAGAGCTGCTTTATGGTCTGTATGGGATCCTCAGCTAACTAGCTCAGCACACTCCTGATGAGCTCTGATTCTTGATCCCAATGTTTCAAGGTTTGAACTTTTATGCTAAGTAGGGTGCCTAGGTGTTCAAGTGCATCTTTCTCCCATCCTATGGACTCATGGTTGCATCATTCACATTTTGATTGGTGATATTCAAAGTCTCCACACAATTACATTATGGGTAATTAAGTTGTTTACAAGTTTGGACTATAGCAGATGGTTATCACTTCGGGGTGAGTTGTTTATATCAGCATATGCAAATAAATCCTCACAAACAACATACACTTATCAGTAAAGGGGTAGCCATGTTTACATCTTTTGGCGGACATTTTGGACAATTCTGGTAGGCATTTTGGGTTAAAATTTGGGGGCTATAAATGAAACAAGCCACCTAGACAAAGACAAATACCATGTGATTTCACTCATATGTGGAATTTAAGAAACAAAACAAATGAACAAAGGAAAAAGAAAGACAAATTAAAAACTAGACTCTTAAATATAGAGAATGAATAGACAATTACCAGAGGAGAGGTGGGTGGGGAGTGACATAGGTGAAAGGGATTAAGAGTACACTTATCTTGATAAACACTGAGTAATATATGGAATTGTTGAGCCACTACATTGTACACCTGAAACTAATAAACACTATATATTAACTACACTGGAATTGAAATTTAAAAAATTTTAACTGTTAAAAAAATTGACACGATCTTTTGAGAAAAGCACATTAATAATCAAAACAGAATGTATGGTAGGAAATTACTTAGTGGAAAACATATTTCCTGTGTTTATTGTTATTCTTATTGGGGAGAATGAAACATGAAAGTGTATTTCACACATTATAGTTAGGGAGCACTGTAGTAGATAGATACTTTACTGCCTAAGCAGAAATGGCTTAGAGGCAGCTAGAAACTTGAAACTCACATTTGGGTGAGAGGTCACTGCTAGAAATAAAGATTTGGGATTTGATCATTCATTTCAATATTTATTGAGTATTAGTGAGCTCCAGACAAAGGAATGTGAACATAAATAAGAGGTTGTCCTTATACTCAGCTGATAGATATGCATGAAAAATACAATTAATTACATTGTCTTAAGTGATTGGCAGCAATTTGTCTAAGTTATGATGTGTGACAAAGGTAACTGAACTCACCTTTGTCTAGTGGAATCAGAGAGGGTTTCTAGAAGAAACCATTATAATTGTATTCCAAAGAATAGAATTAGAGCTGTTGAAAGATAAGTATACGTTGACTTAGTATGGGGATGAAGTGGTGAGAGGGAGGAATTTTTAGAAAAATTGTGTAAAGACATAAAGCCTACTGTAAGACATAGTAAAGGGGACTCTTTGGAAAGGAGAGACCAAAAGTGATCGTATAAAGGTAGGAAACACAAAAGCAGTAAAAATGAATCTTTCTGTAAAAAAATCAGTTAAGGAACTCACAAAAAAGTATATAAAATATAACAACATATACCTGAACATTGGGGAGGTGAGGAGAAAAGAATGGGTTCAAATTTAAAGGACCATTAACTTAATATAGACTGCTATGCCCAGAAGAGGTTATATACAAACCTAATGGTAACCATATATCAAAAACCACTAGTAAACATGCAAAGAATAAAGAGAAAGATATCCAAATATATCACTAAAGAAAGTCAGAAAAACATGAAAGGAAGATAAGAAAGGATTAGAGAAAATCTTCAGAAACAACCAGAAAACAAGTAATAAAATGGCAATAAATACTTATCTATTAATAATTACTTTGAACGTAAATGGATTAAATGCTCCAATCAAAAGACATAGGGTGACAGAATGGACAAAAAAACAAGACTCATCAGGACTCCCGGGTAGCTCAGTTGGTTGAGTGTCCAACTTTAGCTCAGGTTGTGATCATATGGTTCATGGGTTCGAGCTCCAGGTCAGGCTTTGAGCTGACAGTGCAGCACTGTCTCCCTCTCTCTCTGCCACTCCCCCACTTGTGCTCTCTCCCTCAAAAATAAATAAACATTAAAAAATTATTTAAAAAAAAATCTAAGACCCAGCTATATGTTTCCTACAAGAGACTCATTTTAGACCTGAAGACACCTGCAGATTGAAAGTGAGGGGATGGAGAAGTAGCTATCATGCAAATGGGTGTCAAAAGAGGCCAGAGTATCATTACATATTTCAGACAAATAGACTTTAAAACAAAGACTGTAACGAGAGACAGAGATGGACACTATAATAATAAAGGGGACAATCCAACAAGAAGATAGAACAACTGTAAATATTTATGCACCCAACATAGGACACCCAAATACATAAAACAGTTAATAACAAACATAAAGGAAGAAATCAATAATAATACAACAATAGTAGGGGACTTTAACACCCATTTACATCAATAGACACATCATTTAGGCAGAAAATCAACAAGGAAACAACGGCTTTGAATGACGCACTGGACCAGATAGGCTTAACAGATGTATTCAGAACATTCCAGCCTAAAACAGCAGAATACACATTCTTTTCTAGTGCACATGGGACATTCTCCAGAATAGATCACATCTTAGGCCACAAAACTAGCCTCAACAAATTCAAGGAGACTGAAGTCATACCATGCATCTTTTCTGACGACAGTGTTATGAAATGCTAAAAGTCAACCATAAGAAAAAATCAGGAAAGATCACAAATACATGGAGGTTACATAACATGTTACTAAACAATGAATGGGTTAACCAGGAAATCAAAGAAGAAATTTAAAAAACATGAAAAAAAAATGAAGATGAAAACACAATGGACCAAAACCATTAGGATGCAGCAAAAGTAGTTCTTGGAAGTTTGTACCAATAAAGGCTTACCCCAAGAAGTAAGAAAACTCTCAAACAACCTAGCCTTACACCTACAGGAGCTAGAAGAAAAACAACAAACAAAGCCTAAAACCACCAGAAGGAAAGAAATAATAAAGATTAGAGCAGAAATAAATGATTTATAAACAAACACACAAACAAACAAACAAACAAACAAAAAACCCAGTAGGACAGATCAATGAAACCAAGAGCTGGTTCTTTGAAAAAAATCAATGAAATTGATAAACCTCTAGCCAGACATATCAAGAAAAAAAGAGAAAGGACTCAAATAAATAAAATCACAAATGAGAGAGGAGAAATAACAGCCAACACCACAGAAAGACAAACAATTATAAGACAATGTTGTGAAAAACCATATGCCAACAAATTGGAATATGGAAGAAATGGATAAATTCCTAGGAACATATAACTTATGAAAACTTAAACAGGAAGAAATAGAAAATTTGATCAGACTTATAACCAGCAAAGAAATTTAACCAGTAATCAAAAAACTCCCTAAAAAGAAAAGCCCAGGACCAGACGGTTTCACAGGTGAATGCTACCAAAGACTTAAAGAACAGTCATATCTAGTCCTCTCAAACTATTCCAAAAAATAAAAAAGGAAGGAAAACTTCCAATTCATTCTATGAGGTCAGTATTACTCTGATACCAAACCAGATAAAAACACCACTAAAAAAGAGATAAGGCCAATATTCCTGATGAACATAGAGGCAAAATTCCTCAATAAAATATTAGCAAACCGAATGCAACAATACATTTAAAAAATTATTCACCATAATCAAATGGGATTTATTCCTGGGATGCAAGAATGTTTCAATATTCACAAATAAATTAGCATGATACATCACATCAATAAGAGAAAGGATAAGAACCATATGATCATTTTAATAAATGCAGAAAAAGCATTTCATAAAATACAACATCCACTCAGGATAAAAATCCTCAACAAAGTAGGTTTAGAGGGAGCATACCTCAACATAATAAAGGCTACATATAAAAAACCCATAGCTAACATCGTACTCAATGGGGAAAACTGAGAGCTTTTCCTCTACGGTCAAGAACAAGACAAAAATGTCCACTCTCACCACTTCTATTCAACATAGTACTGGAAGTTCATAGCCACAGAAATCAGACAAGAAGAAGAAATAAATAGCATCCAAACCAGCAAGGAAAAAAATAAATAGCATCCAAACCAGCATGTCACTATTTTCAGATGACATGATACTGTATATGGAAAATCCAAAAGACTACACCAAAAAATTGCTAGAACTGATAAATGAATTCAGTAAAGTCAAAGGATACAAAATCAATGTACTCTAGAAATCTGTTGCAATTCTATACACCAATAATGAAGCAGGGAAAAGAAAGTTAAAGGAAAAATCCCTTATACAGTTGCCCTCAGCAAAATAAAATACCTAGGAATAAACCTAACCAAGAGGTAAAAGATCTGTACTCTGAAAACTGTAAACACTGGTGAAAAAAAAATTGAAGCTGACACAAAGAAATGGAAAGACATTTCATGCTCATGGATTGGAAGAACAAATATTGTTAAAATGTTTACACTACCCAAAGCAATCTACATATTTAATGCAATACCTATCAAAATACCACCAGCAGTTTTCAGAATTAGAACAAACAATCCTAAAATTTGTATGGAACCACAAAAGATGAAGAATAGCCAAAGAAATCTTGAAAAAGAAAAGCAAAGCTGGAGAATTCCAGACTTCAAGTTATATTACAAAGCTGTAGTAATTAAAGCAATATGGTACTGGCACAAAATAGACACATAGGTCAATACAACACTGTCGAGAACTCAGAAATAAACCCACAACCACTAGATTAGTGGTCCATTAATCTTTGACAAAGCAAGAAAGAATAACCAATGGGAAAAGGACAGACTCTTCCACAAATGGTGTTGGAAAAACTAGACTGCAACATGCAAAAGAATGAAACTGGACCACTTTCTTACACCATACACAAAAATAAATTCAAAATGGATTAAAGACCTAAATATGAGACCTGAAATTAAACAAATCATAGAAGAGAACACAGGGAGTAACCTGTTTGACATTAGCCACGGCAACTGTTTTCTAAATATGTCTCACAAGGTAAGGAAACAAAAGCAAATATAAACTATTGGGACTACATCAAAATAAAAATCTTATGCACAGTGAAGGAAACCATCAACACAACTAAAAGCAAACTTTGGAAATGAAGAAGATATTTGCAAATGACATATTTGATAAAGGGTTAGTATCCAAAACATATAAAGACCTTATCAAATTCAACACACACACATACACAGACAAATAATCCAATTAAAAAATGGACAGTATATATGAATAGACACATTCATATGTCTTCTCCAAAGACATCCAGATGGCCAACAGACACATGAAAAGATGTTCATCATCACTTACCATCAGGGAAATGCAAATCAAAACTACAATGAGATATCACCTCATACCTGTCAGAATGGTTAAAATTAACAACACAAAAAACCACAGTGTTGGTGAGGATTAAAGAAAAAGGAACACTCATGCACTGTTGCTGGGAATGCAAACTGGTGCAGCCACTGTGGAAACCAGTATGGAGGTTCTTCAAGAAGTTAAAAATAGAACTACCATATATCCAGAAATCACACTACTGGGTATTTACCCAAAGATACAAGAACACTAATTCAAAAGAATACATACACCCCAATGTTTATAGCAGCATAGCAGCATTATTTACAGTAGCCAAATTCTAAAAGCAGCACAAGTGTCCATCAATTGATGAATGGATAAAGATTATATATATATATATATATATATATATATATGTTTAAATATATAAATATACACACATATAATGGAATATTAGTCATAAAAAAGAATGAAATCTTGCCATTTGCAATGACATGGATGGATCTAGATAGGATAATGCTAAGTAAAATAAGTCAGTCAGAAAGACAAATACCGTATGTCTATTATGTCTAATATGTGGAATTTAAGAAACAAAACAAAAGACCAAAGGGGAAAGAGAGAGAGATAACCCAAGAAACAGACAATTATAGAGAACAAACTGATGGTTACAAGAAGGGAGGTGGGTGGGGAAATGGGTTAAATAGGAGTGCATCTATGATGAGCACCAGGTGATGTATGAAGTTGTTGAATCACTATATTGTATCTCTGAAACTAATATAATACTGTATGTTAACTAAGAGGAATTAAAATAAAAACTTTAAAAGAAAAAAAGATATGTCTTGATAATAATTTCTACTATTTATTGACCACTTACTCTGTGCCAAGTATATTTTTCATTCAGAGATTAAATTACTTTATGAATACTTCTAATGATCCCAAACAAATAGCTCCTCACACAGTAGATCGTATCATTCTTATTTAAGTTGATGTCAACATTGTGTTTTCTTCTGTTTTGTTCCATTTGCTCCTTTCACTCTCCTAAGAGCTCTTTTAATCTGTGTTAAATTTTTTTCATGTTAAAATTATTTTATTTCCCCTTCTTTCTAGTTTCTACTTCTATATTTTAGAGAAGGCATTACGCAAAAATTTTAAGGTACATGATATTTTAGATTCAGATTGTAATTCTAGCTTTGACACTTTAATAGTTGTGACTGTTGAACAAGCTACTTGCTCTTTTGAAGCAAATACCCTATTTTACCAATTGTGATAAAGCCTGTGAGGAAAAATTGGTAATTCATTTAAAAATATTTAAACGCATATTTGCCTGTCAATAAATGTTAGCTACCTACTTATCCTGTTCCCTGGGAGGAGGTAGACTTTATATGGATTTCTCATGTTATAATTGCAGCAAACATCCATGAGAATTCTGCATAACTGATCTCCCACATTGAACTGAAAGAGATACTAATGTATAGAAAGGCTCACGAAGCTAAAGTGAAAAGAGTTGGCTTATGTAATTTTGATTTTATCATTATTATATTATTATGTGTTAACTTATTTGATTTTATCATTTTATATTATTATAGGTTAAATATTGTTATGTCTATGTTGTAGAATTACATTATTATATCTCATAGATTGGGAAATATAAGGATAAAAATTTAGAGTAATTTCTATGAATTTGCATAGCTGTTAAGTACCAGATATGGGACTTAAACCCCTGTCTTTCAGAGTGTAAATTGTTGAGGGGAATAAAAAGGACTATATTTAGAGAAAGTAGAAGGGCATGGTGTGGAGGGAAAGAAAGTTCAGGAGGGCAAGAGTTGACTGTTCATTCAATGATATGGTTGAAGTATGGTAATAACTGAAATTGGAAAAATAAAGCTAGAGCTGATGTATAAAGGGGCTCATATTATAGAAGAACATTAATTTCATTCTGAAGATGAGGGTGGATTGTAAGGATTTTAAGCACGAAAATAACAGATTTTCACAAGCACACTTAGAACTCTAGAGACGGTAAGGAGGATGGATTAGAATGAGGTGCATATGTAAGTCTGCAGTATCACTGGAGGCTGGGAGATCAGCTAGGAGGCTCTAGGAATAATCCTGGTGGGAGATAGAAGCCAATATCCAAATTTAATCTCCACAAGGAGGCTTCATCTCCACAGGATTTGTTGAAACCCTGGCAATGGATGGGATCTCTGAGATAGTACACAAGGAAGACGGAAGAAGAGGGCCAACCTCTGAACTCCCAGGACAAGTATAGTTCAAAAGGACTTGAGAAATAATACAAAAGAATCTGCACTTAGACGTGTGTGGAGAATAGCATGGAAATTCGTGGTTATGGAAAGCAAGACAACAAAAATTCCTAGGGCAATATTCCATTTACGCAAGCATCAAAGACAACCTGAAAAGCATTTGATTTCCTCAAGAATCTCTGGCCCAAGTCTGCGATCACTGGACTCTGTTGTAATTCCTCCCCTCTCAGGCCTTGGCCCCTCCTGACTTCTAGCTGCAGAATCAGTCTCGGAGAGCTCCAAGAGACCCTGGAGGCCTGAGAGTGAAAGCCTAGGAGCCTCTGCTCTGAGGCAGCTCTAATGCAGGCTGAGCTGTGTTCTCACTGGCTTCTATCCTCAGACTCCTCCACCCTGGGGTTGTAGGCTAACCAGCCTATTAATGAGCAGTCATAGCCTGTGACCTCATTAAAAAGTTGTTAATGAGGCACACTGCTGTTTAGGGAGCAGTTGACTGAGGCACCCACTGGTCTGTCCCAGGGGCCAGAGGGAAAGCTTATGTGAATAGGTAGGATCAGATCTGGGGAGAGGGCTAATGAACTCAGGCTGCACAGCCACACCTCCTAATGAACTCATCTTGGAAAGCAGGCCAGCTTTGAAGCTCAAATCCCTGCTGGCCTGCATGCTTACAGGAGTAGATGCAGTCCAGACCAGGAATGAATTTACTCTGATCTGTCAGCTCTGCTGAATGCCTGCTCTGCTGACCCATTTTGATGGAGGACTTCAAATTCTGAGATTAAGAGATGGTTTTGTGTTGTACTGAGTTTGTGGCTCATGAACAGGTAGATAAGCCTTTTGACCATTCTCTAGCCAAAGGCTTTGTCCCAGGCCACTCATTCTCCATACTACTGCCAGGACAGGCTTTCCAAACACATAGCTTTGTTAATTCATGCTTAAAATCTTTTAATAGAAATAGTGACGAAAAAGAATGAAATCTTGCCATTTGCAAAAACATGGATGGAACTTGAATGTTTATGCTAAGCAAAATAAGTCAGTCAGAGAAAGATAAATATCATATGACTTCAGTCATATGTGGAATTTAAGAAACAGAATAGATGAACATAGAGGAAGAGAAGGAAAAATAAGTAAATAAGTAAATAAGTAAAAGTAAAAAAGTAAAAATAGGTAAAAGGCAGAGAGTGAGGCAAACCATAAGAGACTCAAATACAGAGAACAACCTGAGAGTTGCTGGAGGGGAGGTGGGTGCGGGGATGGGCTAAATGGGTGATGGGCATTAAGGAGGGCACTTGTTGGAATGAACACTGGATGTTATATGTAAGTGTTAAATCACTGGGTTTTACTCCTGAAACAAGTACTAGACTGTATGTTAACTAATTTGAATTTAAATAAGTAAATTTAAAAAATGATTCACAAAATAAATTAAGTCTTCAGCATAGAAGTGTTTTGAATATTTGATTCCTGTCTATCTCCCTATCCCAATCTCTTCCAGACTTCTCTTCCATGTTCTCATTTTCTTTTTTTTTTTTTAATTTTTTTTAACGTTTTATTTATTTTTGAGACAGAGAGAGGCAGAGCATGAACAGGGGAGGGGCAGAGAGAGAGGGAGACACAGAATCTGAAACAGGCTCCAGGCTCTGAGCTGTCAGCACAGAGCCCGACACAGGGCTCGAACTCACGGACCACGAGATCGTGACCTGAGCCGAAGTCAGATGCTTAACCGACCGAGCCACCCAGGCGCCCCCCATGTTCTCATTTTCATCACCACTTAATTTCATTTCACTACTATCATCATCACCATTATAATGGTTATCATTATTATAATTAATATTTCTATAGTTCTTATATATGTTGCAGCATTTTACATATATTAATCATTTAAACTTCAAAGCAACTCAATAAAGTAGGTTAGGCTATTAATCATCTCCATTTTATATAGATGACCCTAAGTCAAGGGATACTGTATAACTTGTCCAATGTCTTACAGCTTACTCAGAAAGATGACGCCAGCAGCACTTGGGTGGTTCAGTTGGTTAAGCGCCCAACTCTTGATTTCAGCTCAGTTCATGATCTCACGGTTCGTGGGATTGAGCCCCATGTCAGGCTCTGCACTAACAGGGTGGAGCCTGCTTGGGATTCTCTCTCTCTCTCTCTCTCTCTCTCTCTCTCTCTCTCTCTCTCTCCCTCCCCCTCCCTCCCTCCCCCACTCCCTCTCTTCCTCTCTCTCAAAATAAATAAACATTAAAAAAGAAAGAAAGAGGGGGGCCTGGGTGGCTCAGTTGGTTAAGCATCTGACTTTGGCTCAGGTCATGATCTTGTGGTTTGTGGGTTCAGGCCCTGCATTGGGCTCTGTGCTGACAGCTCAGAGCCTGGAGCCTGCTTTGGATTCTGTGTCTGCCTCTCTCTCTGCTTCTCCCCCACTCACACTCAGTCTCTCTCTCTCTCTGTTGCAAAAATAGAAAGAAAGCAAGCAAGCAAGCAATAAAGAAAGATGGAGCCAGACTTACAAGCTCAGGCATTTTGGCTTCAGAGTTTACACTCTTACCCATTTGAAGATTTAGGCTTCTGCACCTTTTGCGCTTACTACTTATTTGTCTTGCAATTTCTTATTTTACATATAATCTTAAACCTTGGCTGTCATTCCTTCTCTTACACTTCTTGGTTTGCTACTACTTCCAATCATTATGCATATATTATTATGCAGAATTCTGATGTTTGTATGTCTGTCTCCCCACTGGACTGAAACTTCTTGTGGACCAAAGATTGAGTGGGGTTCAGTAACTGTTATTATGGTTTTACTGAATCTTCTACTATTTATTATATTAGTTTTAACATACACAATGCTATATTCATTTTGAGAAACTGCAACGTGAATTCTTGACCTTTCTCTTGCTGCCCTGCCTCTACTGCCATATGTGCTCTTGCTACCTCCTTTTCAATCTCAATAAAAGGAACATCTAACAACATGTTATTTATCCCAGAAATATATATGTAGCTTTGGTACCTATACAAAAGTAAACTATCATCAGCTCTCCCCTGGTCTACTGCCATTCCTGCTAGTCTCTCTCTATACTCTTGCCACCTACAATAAATTATCTACTAGTAGACATACTTATCTTTTTTTTAAAATGCCCCTTGCTGAAAATGCTTCCATTGTTTTCCATTGCATTTATATATTTTTTTTTTATTTTTTAATATATGAAATTTACTGTCAAATTGGTTTCCATACAACACCCAGTGCTCATCCCAAAAGGTGCCCTCCTCAATACCCATCACCCACCCTGCCCTCCCTCGCACCCCCCATCAACCCTCAGTTTGTTCTCAGTTTTTAACAGTCTCTTATGCTTTGGCTCTCTCCCACTCTAACCTCTTTTTTTTTTTTTCCTTCCTCTCCCCCATGGGTTTCTGTTACGTTTCTCAGGATCCACATAAGAGTGAAACCATATGGTATCTGTCTTTCTCTGTATGGCTTATTTCACTTAGCATCACACTCTCCAGTTCCATCCACGTTGCTACAAAAGGCCATATTTCATTTTTTCTCATTGCCACATAGTATTCCATTGTGTATATAAACCACAATTTCTTTATCCATTCATCAGTTGATGGACATTTAGGCTCTTTCCATAATTTGGCTATTGTTGAGAGTGCTGCTATAAACATTGGGGTACAAGTGCCCCTATGCATCAGTACTCCTGTATCCCTTGGATAAATTCCTAGCAGTGCTATTGCTGGGTCATAGGGTAGGTCTATTTTTAATGTTCTGAGGAACCTCCACACTGCTTTCCAGAGCGGCTGCACCAATTTGCATTCCCACCAACAGTGCAAGAGGGTTCCCGTTTCTCCACATCCTCTCCAGCATCTATAGTCTCCTGATTTGTTCATTTTGGCCACTCTGACTGGCGTGAGGTGATATCTGAGTGTGGTTTTGATTTGTATTTCCCTGATGAGGAGCGACGTTGAACATCTTTTCATGTGCCTGTTGGCCATCCGGATGTCTTCTTTAGAGAAGTGTCTATTCATGTTTTCTGCCCATTTCTTCACTGGGTTATTTGTTTTTCGGGTGTGGAGTTTGATGAGCTCTTTATAGATTTTGGATACTAGCCCTTTGTCCGATATGTCATTTGCAAATATCTTTTCCCATTCCGTTGGTTGCCTTTTAGTTTTGTTGGTTGTTTCCTTTGCTGTGCAGAAGCTTTTTATCTTCATAAGGTCCCAGTAATTCACTTTTGCTTTTAATTCCCTTGCCTTTGGGGATGTGTCGAGTAAGAGATTGCTATGGCTGAGGTCAGAGAGGTCTTTTCCTGCTTTCTCCTCTAAGGTTTTGATGGTTTCCTGTCTCACATTCAGGTCCTTTATCCATTTTGAGTTTATTTTTGTGAATGGTGTGAGAAAGTGGTCTAGTTTCAACCTTCTGCATGTTGCTGTCCAGTTCTCCCAGCACCATTTGTTAAAGAGACTGTATTTTTTTCCATTGGATGTTCTTTCCTGCTTTGTCAAAGATGAGTTGGCCATACGTTTGTGGGTCTAGTTCTGGGGTTTCTATTCTATTCCATTGGTCTATGTGTCTGTTTTTATGCCAATACTATGCTGTCTTGATGATTACAGCTTTGTAGTAGAGGCTAAAGTCTGGGATTGTGATGCCTCCTGCTTTGGTCTTCTTCAAAATTACTTTGGCTATTCGGGGCCTTTTGTGGTTCCATATGAATTTTAGGATTGCTTGTTCTAGTTTTGAGAAGAGTGCTGGTGCAATTTTGATTGGGATTGCATTGAATGTGTAGATAGCTTTGGGTAGTATTGACATTTTGACAATATTTATTCTTCCAATCCATGAGCAGGGAATGTCTTTCCATTTCTTTATATCTTTTTCAATTACCTGCATAAGCTTTCTATAGTTTTCAGCATACAGATCTGTTACATCTTTGGTTAGATTTATTCCTAGGTATTTTATGCTTCTTGGTGCAATTGTGAATGGGATCAGTTTCTTTATTTGTCTTTCTGTTGCTTCATTGTTAGTGTATAAGAATGCAACTGATTTCTGTACATTGATTTTGTATCCTGCAACTTTGCTGAATTCATGTATCAGTTCTAGCAGACTTTTGGTGGAGTCTATCGGATTTTCCATGTATAATATCATGTCATCTGCAAAAAGTGAAAGCTTGACTTCATCTTTGCCAATTTTGATGCCTTTGATTTCCTTTTGTTGTCTGATTGCTGATGCTAGAACTTCCAGCACTATGTTAAACAACACCGGTGAGAGTGGGCATCCCTGTCGTGTTCCTGATCTCAGGGAAAAAGCTCTGTTTTTCCCCGTTGAGGATGATGTTAGCTGTGGGCTTTTCATAAATAGCTTTTATGATCTTTAAGTATGTTCCTTCTATCCCGACTTTCTCAAGTGTTTTTACTAAGAAAGGGTGCTGGATTTTGTCAAAGGCCTTTTCTGCATCGATTGATAGGATCATATGGTTCTCTCTTTTTTTTTGTTAATGTGATGTATCACGTTGATCGATTTGCAAATGTTGAACCAGCCCTGCATCCCAGGAATGAATCCCACTTGATCATGGTGAATAATTCTTTTTATATGCTGTTGAATTCGATTTGCTAGTATCTTATTGAGAATTTTTGCATCCATATTCATCAGGGATATTGGCCTGTAGTTCTCTTTTTTTACTGGGTCTCTGTCTGGTTTAGGAATCAAAGTAATACTGGCTTCATAGAATGAGTCTGGAAGTTTTCCTTCCCTTCTATTTCTTGGAATAGCTTGAGAAGGATAGGTATTATCTCTGCTTTAAACGTCTGGTAGAACTCCCCTGGGAAGCCATCTGGTCCTGGACTCTTATTTGTTGGGAGATTTTTGATAACCGATTCAATTTCTTCGCTGGTTATGGGTCTGTTCAAGCTTTCTATTTCCTCCTGATTGAGTTTTGGAAGAGTGTGGGTGTTTAGAAATTTGTCCATTTCTTCCAGGTTGTCCAATTTGTTGGCATATAATTTTCATAGTATTCCCTGATAATTGTTTGTATCTCTGAGGGATCGGTTGTAATAATTCCATTTTCATTCATGATTTTATCTATTTGGGTCATCTCCCTTTTCTTTTTGAGAAGCCTGGCTAGAGGTTTGTCAATTTTGTTTATTTTTTCAAAAAACCAACTCTTGGTTTCGTTGATCTGCTCTACAGTTCTTTTAGATTCTATATTGTTTATTTCTGCTCTGATCTTTATTATTTCTCTTCTTCTGCTGGGTTTAGGCTGCCTTTGCCATTCTGCTTCTAGTTCCTTTAGGTGTGCTGTTAGATTTTGTATTTGGGATTTTTCTTGTTTCTTGAGATAGGCCTGGATTGCAATGTATTTTCCTCTCAGGACTGCCTTTGCTGCGTCCCAAAGCGTTTGGATTGTTGTATTTTCATTTTCGTTTGTTTCCATACATTTTTTAATTTCTTCTCTAATTGCCTGGTTGACCCACTCATTCGTTAGTAGGGTGTTCTTTAACCTCCATGCTTTTGGAGGTTTTCCAGACTTTTTCCTGTGGTTGATTTCAAGCTTCATAGCATTGTGGTCTGAAAGTATGCATGGTATAATTTCAATTCTTGTAAACTTATGAAGGGATGTTTTGTGACCCAGTATATGATCTATCTTGGAGAATGTTCCATGTGCACTCGAGAAGAAAGTATATTCTGTTGCTTTGGGATGCAGAGTTCTAAATATATCTGTCAAGTCCATCTGATCCAATGTATCATTCAGGGCCCTTGTTTCTTTATTGACCATGTGTCTAGATGATCTATCCATTTCTGTAAGTGGGGTGTTAAAGTCCCCTGCAATGACCACATTCTTATCAATAAGGTTGCTTCTGTTTATGAGTAATTGTTTTATATATCTGGGGGCTCCGGTATTCGGCGCATAGACATTTATAATTGTTAGCTCTTCCTGATGGATAGACCCTGTAATTATTATATAATGCCCTTCTTCATCTCTTGTTACAGCCTTTAATTTAAAGTCTAGTTTGTCTGATATAAGTATGGCTACTCCAGCTTTCTTTTGGCTTCCAGTAGCATGATAAATAGTTCTCCACCCCCTCACTCTCAATCTAAAGGTGTCCTCAGATCTAAAATGAGTCTCTTGTAGACAGCAAATAGATGGGTCTTGTTTTTTTATCCATTCTGATAGCCTATGTCTTTTGGTTGGCGCATTTAGTCCATTTACATTCAGTGTTATTATAGAAAGATACGGGTTTAGAGTCATTGTGATGTCTGTATGTTTTATGCTTGTAGCGATGTCTCTGGTACTTTGTCTCACAGGATCCCCCTTAGGATCTCTTGTAGGGCTGGTTTAGTGGTGATGAATTCCTTCAGTTTTTGTTTGTTTGGGAAGACCTTTATCTCTCCTTCTATTCTAAATGACAGACTTGCTGGATAAAGGATTCTCGGCTGCATATTTTTTTTGTTTAGCACACTGAAGATATCGTGCCAAGCCTTTCTGGCCTGCCAAGTTTCAAAGGAGAGATCAGTCACGAGTCTTATAGGTCTCCCTTTATATGTGAGGGCACGTTTATCCCTTGCTGCTTTCAGAATTTTCTCTTTATCCTTGTATTTTGCTAGTTTCACTATGATATGTCGTGCAGAAGATCGATTCAAGTTGTGTCTGAAGGGAGTTCTCTGTGCCTCTTGGATTTCAATGCCTTTTTCCTTCCCCAGTTCAGGGAAGTTCTCAGCTATAATTTCTTCAAGTACCCCTTCAGCACCTTTCCCTCTCTCTTCCTCCTCTGGGATACCAATTATGCGTATATTATTTCTTTTTAGTGTATCACTTAGTTCTCTAATTTTTCCCTCATACTCCTTGATTTTTTTATCTCTCTCTCTCTCAGCTTCCTCTTTTTCCATAACTTTATCTTCTAGTTCACCTATTCTCTCCTCTGCCTCTTCAATCCGAGCTGTCATCATTTCCATTTTGTTTCGTTTAAAGCGCTTTTCAGCTCCTTGTGACTGTTCCTCCGTCCCTTGATCTCTGTGGCAAGAGATTCTCTGCTGTCCTGTATACTGTTTTCAAGCCCAGCGATTAATTTTATGACTATTATTCTAAATTCACTTTCTGTTATATTATTTAAATCCTTTTTGATCAGTTCATTAGCTGTTGTTATTTCCTGGAGATTCTTCTTAGGGGAATTCTTCTGTTTGGTCATTTTGGATAGTCCCTGGAGTGGTGAGGACCTGCAGGGCACTTCCCCTGTGCTGTGGTGTATAACTGGAGTTGGTGGGCGGGGCCGCAGTCAGACCTAATGTCTGCCCCCAGCCCACCGCTGGGGCCACAGTCAGACTGGTGTGTGCCTTCTCTTCCCCTCTTCTAGGGGCGGGATTCACTGTGGGTTGGCGTGGCCCGTCTGGGCTACTTGCACACTGCCAGGCTTGTGGTGCTGGGGATCTGGCGTATTAGCTGGGGTGGGTAGGCAAGGTGCACGGGGGCAGGAGGGGCAGGCTTAGCTCGCTTCTCCTTAGGTGATCCACTTCAGGAGGGGCCCTGTGGCAGCGGGAGGGAGTCAGATCCGCTGCCGGAGTTTTGGCTCTGCAGAAGCACAGAGTTGGGTGTTTGCGCAGAGTGAGCAAGTTCCCTGGCAGGAACTGGTTCCCTTTGGGATTTGGGCTGGGGGATGGGCGGGGGAGATGGCGCTGGCGAGCGCCTTTGTTCCCCGCCAAGCTGAGCTCTGCCGTCCGGGGCTCAGCAGCTCTCCCTCCCTTTGTCCTCCAGCCTTCCCGCTTTCTGAGCAGAGCTGTTAACTTACAACCTCCCAGACGCTAAGTCGCGCTTGCTGTCGGAACACACTCCGTCTGGCCCCTCCGCTTTTGCCAGCCAGACTCGGGGGCTCTGCTTGGCCGGCGAGCCGCCCCTCCGCCCCGGCTTCCTCCCGCCAGTCTGTGGAGCGCGCACCGCCTCGCCCTTCCTACCCTCTTCCGTGGGCCTCTCGTCT
This sequence comes from Neofelis nebulosa, assembly GCF_028018385.1. Classification (NCBI taxonomy): domain Eukaryota; kingdom Metazoa; phylum Chordata; class Mammalia; order Carnivora; family Felidae; genus Neofelis; species Neofelis nebulosa. The sequence goes on along the minus strand of NC_080791.1, from coordinate 63,850,419 downwards.
GCGCTTGGCTCCGGAGACTCCGTTCTGCTAATCCTCTGGCGGTTTTCTGGGTTCTTTAGGCAGGTGTAGGTGGAATCTAAGTGATCAGCAGGACGCGCGGTGAGCCCAGCGTCCTCCTACACCGCCATCTTCCCTCCAACTAGTCCCATTGCATTTATATTAAATCCAACATCTATAGGGATGCCTAGGTGGCTCAGGCCATTAAGCATCCAACTTTGGCTCAGGTCATGATCCTGCAGTTCGTGAGTTCAAGCCCCATGTCAGGCTCTGTGCTTACAGCTCAGAGCCTGGAGCCTGCTAAGGATTCTGTGTCTCCCTCTCTCTCTGCCTCTCCTACGCTCATGCTCTCTCTCTCAAAAATAAAAAAAAAAGAATAAAAAAAACCTTTAAAAAATCCAACATCTATAATATAGTCCAAAAAGCTCTGTATAGTCTGACCTCTTTTTACCTGTATAATCAATTTTACTTCTCCTGTCCTTATTCATACATTTCAACCAAATGGATTTTTCCTGATTTTGATTTCATGGTTAATACTAACCTCACAGGTAAATTGGGAAGTGTTCCCACCTTTTTAATTTTTTTGGAAGAGTGTGTGAACGATTGGTTTTAATTCATCTTTAAAAGCATGGTAGAAATGAGCAATGAAGCCATCTGACTGTGGGCTTTTGTTTGTGGGAAGTTTTTTTTTATTATTAATTCCAGTTCTTATTATTGGTCTATTGAGATTTTCTGTTTTATTTTAGTCAGGTTTGGTTTGTGTGTTTCTAGAAATTTTCCCATTTCATCTGGGTCATCTAAATTGTTTCCATGCAGTTATTCATAGAGTCCATTATAACCCTTTTTATTCTAGGAAGGTTGGTGGTAATGACTTCTTTTTCATTCCTGTTTTTAGTAATTTCAGCCTTCTATTTTTTTCTAGAACAGTCTACTTAAATGTTGGTCAATTTTAGAGGTATTTTCCAAGAACTGACTTCTGGTTATGTTGGTTTTCTGTATTTTTATTCTATACTTCATTTCTGCTGTAAAATTTTTAGTATCTTATAAAAATCTTTATTATGTCCTTCCTTTTGCTCACTTTGTGTTTATTTTGCTCTTCTATTTCTAGTTTCTTAAGATGGAATATTAGGATATTTGTTTGATATCTTTCTTTTTTATTGCAGTGTAATTGACATAGAACATTTTATTAGTTTAAGGTATGCAACATAAAGGCTCAATATTTGTGTATATTCTGAAATGATCACCAAAATCAATGTAGTTAACATCATCACCATACATAGTTGCACATGTTTTCTTTATTATGAGAATTTCTAAGATTTACTCTCTTAGCAACTTTCAAATATGCAATGCAATGTTATTAACTACTGTCTCTATGCTGCATATTATATCCCATGACTTATTTAGTTTATAACTGGAAGTTTGTACCTTCTGACCCCCTTTACCTATTTTACCCATCTCTTCACCCTTCTCTGGCAACCATCAATCTATTCCCTGTATCCATGAGTTCAGTTTTTTGTTTTGGCTTTGTTTTTCTTTTAGATTCCACATATAAGTTAAGTCATACAGCATTTGCCTTTCCCTGTCTGACTTATTTAACTTAGCATAATGCCCTCAAGGATCATTCATGTTGTCACAGATGACAAGGTTTTCTTCTTTTTAAGGCTGAATAATATTCCACTCTGTATAGATATCTCATCTTTTTTATACATTCATCCATTGATGGACACCTAGATTGTTTCCATGTCTTGGCTATTGCAAATAATGTTCCAGTAAAAACAAGGGTGCATATATCTCTTCAATTTATTGTTTTCTTCCTTTTTTTTTTTGGATTAATACCCAGAGGTGGACTTGCTGGATTATATGGTAGTTCTATTTTTAAATTTTCAGGAACCTCCATACTGTCTTCCATCATGGCTGCACCAATTTACATTCCCACCAACAGTGGAGATGGGTTCCCTTTTCTCCACATCCTCACCAACACTTGTTATTTATTGTCTTTTTGATAATAGCCACCCTACCAGGTATGAGGTGGTATCTCATTGTGATTTTGATTTGTATTTCTGTGATAATTAGTGATGCTAAGCACCTTTTCATGTACCTGTTGGCTATCCGTATGTCTTCTTTGGAAAAAGGTCTACTCAAGTCTCTATCCATTTTTTAATCACATTGTTCATTTTATTACTGAATTGTATAAGTTCTTTATATATTTTGGGTGTTGATCACTTATGCAAAATATTTTCTTATATTTGGGTAATGATCCCTTATGCAAAATATTTTCTCCCATTCTGTAAGTTGCCTTTTTGTTTGGTTGATGGTTTTATTTGCTGTGCCAAAAGCTTTTTAGTTTGACATTGTTCCACTTGTTTATTTTTGCTTTTGTTGCCTCTGTTTTTGGTGAAAAATCCTAAAAATCATCACCAAGATCAATGTCAAGGAACCTACCACCTAAGTTTTCATCTAAGAGTTTTATAGCTGATGAATTTACATTCAAGTCTTTAATCCATGATTGAGTTAATTTTTGTATATGTTGTAAGATAGTAGTCTAGTTTCATTCTTTTGCATGTGGTTGTCCAGTTTTCCCAACACAATTTATTGAAGAGACTATTCTTTCCTTGTTGTATAATCTTGGCTACTTTGTCGTACATTAATTGACCATATATGCATAGATTTATTCCTGGGATCTCTATTCTCTTCCATTGATCTATGTGTATGATTTTATGGAAATACCATATTGTTTCATTACTGTAGCTTTGTAATATAGTTTGAAATCAGGAAGCATGATGCCTCCAGTTTTTTTCTTTTTTCCCTTTTTTAAATGTTTGTTTGTTTGTTTGTTTGTTTGTTTTAAGAGACAGAGCATAAGCAGGGGAGGGGGTGTGGGGTGGGGGAGAGAGAATTCCAAGCAGGCTTAGCACATGGACCCCAACGTGGGGCTTGATCCCACAACAGCAAGATCATGACCTGAGCCAATATCAAGAGCCAGACTCTTAACTGACTGAGTGACTCAGGTGTCCCTGTTCTTCTTTCTTAAGATTGCTTTGGCTGCTGGGCCTCTTTTGTGGTCCCATACAAACTTTAGGATTATTTGTTCTGTTTCTGTGAAAAAATTCCATCGGAATTTTGGTGGGGATAACATTGAATCTGTAGATCACTTTGAGCAGTATGGATATTTTAACAATGTTAATTCTTCCAATTCATGAGCATGGAATATCTTTCCGTTTATTTGTGTCTTCAGTTTATTTCATCTATGTCTTATAATTTTCAGTAGACAGGTCTTAAAACTTCTTGTTTAAGTTTATTCCTAAATATTTTATTCTTTTTAATGCAATTGTAAATGGGATTTTTCTCCTTAATTTCTCTTTGTAATAGTTTGTTTTTAGTGTATGGAAACACAACCGATTTTTTATGTGACTTGTATCCTGCAGTTTCACTGAATTCATTTATTAGTTCTAATAGTTTTTTGGTGACATCTGTAGGTTTTCATAAGATATGGTGTGATAGTTTTTCTTCTTCCATTCCAACTTAGATGCCTTTTGTTTCTTTTTCTTGCCTAATTGCTCTGGCTAGGGCTTCCAATACTGTCTTGAATAAAAGTGCTGAGGGTGGGCATCATTATCTTTTGCCTGATCTTAAGAGCTTTCAGTTTTTACCTTTGAGAATGAAATTAGCTGTAGGCTTCTCATATACGGACCTAACGTTAAGTGCATTCTCTCTATGCCTACTTTGTTAAGAATGGATATGAATATTGTCAGTTTTGAATACTGTTAGATGCTTCAGCATCTAATAAGATATTCATGTAATTTTTATTCTTTATTTTGCTAATGTGGCTAATCATGTTGATTGATTTGTGGATGTCAATCATATTTGCTTCCCTGGAATAAATCCTGCTTGATAATGCCATGATCCCTTTACTGTATTGTTGAATTCAGTCTGCTAATATTTTGTTGAGAATTTTAACATCCATGTTCATCAGGAATATTGGCCTCTAATTTCCTTTCTGGTGGTGTCCTTGTCTTGTTTTGGTATCAGGATGATGCTGGCCTCATAAAATGAATTTGGAAATCTTCTCTTCTCTTCTATTTTATGGAAGAGTTTGAAAAGGACTGGTATTAATTCTTCTTTAAATGTTTGGTAGAATTCACAGGTGAAACCATCTGGTCCTGAACTTTTGATTTTTAAGAGGATTTTGATAGTTGATTCAATATTCTTACCAGTAGTCAATTTTTTCAGTTTTTCTATTTCTTCTATGATTCAGCCTTGTTAGATTGTATGTTTATAGGAATTTATCTATTTCTTTTAGGTTTGTTATCATGTAATTGTTCATAGTAGTCTCATACAATCCTTTTTATTTTTGTGTATGTCAGAAGATGCCTAGTAGTGAGTCAGAACTTTGGCCACCACCCAACAGTAATGAGGCCACCCATTGTGGTATCAGTGGAAGACATATAGGAAGCAATAAGTAAGCAGTCTTACTCCTCCTGGGAAGGTGTCATTGGAATAATGGGTAGCTAAAACTCCCATCCTTGCCCAGCTATAGTGAGAAGCTCCACATTTGGATTTTAATGGAGGGTGAAAAATGAATCAAGAATTCTACCCAAACCTGGCAATAACAAGGTCATCTCTTTCTCATGTAGGAGAAATGTCAGAGAAAACCAGTTACAGCAGAAGGTTTAAATCAGATGAAAGTCTCATAAGAGAATACCAAATATATGCTGGTTTCAATACATAATTACTCATCATACCAAGAACAAGGGAGATCTCAAACTAAATGACAAAAACCATCAAGGGATGCTAATTCTGGGATTATAGAAATGTTAGAATTATGGAAAAAGATTTTAAAGTAGCCATTATAAAGAGGAACTATGAACACAAAACAAATGAAAAATAGAATCTCAGCAAAGAAAATAGAACATGTAAAGAAGATACAATTGAAATTTTAGAATTAAAAAACAAAATAAGGAAATAAAAAAGCTCAGTGGATGGGCTCAACATCAGAATGCAGGGGAAAGAATGGAGGGGACTGGTGAGATTATAACAAAAGTTCTTGACATTCAGATTATCAGAGTCCAGAAAGGGGAGTGGCAAGAGATTGGGGCTGAATAAATACTCAAGTAGTAGCTGAAAATCCCCAAATTTGGCAAAAGACAAATCTACAGATTCAAGAAGCTGGGTGAACCCTAAATAGAATAAGCGCAATGAAATCCACAAGCCATACCCGAGACAAATTTATGAAAACTGAAGATAAAAAAAAATCTTTAAAGCAGCAAGGGAGAAATACTTTGTCTACAGGGGAAAACAATTTGAATGACAGCAAATTTCTCCTAAGAACCCATGGTGGCTAGAAGGAAAGAGCATACTAGCTTTCAAATGCTGAAGAAAAGCAGTCAACTTTGAATCCAATAGGTGGTGAAAGTCATTCAAGAATTAGGGAGAAATCTAGACATTCTCAAATAAAGGGAAACTAAAAGAATATGTTATCAGCAGACATACCTTTAAATAATGGATATAAAAAGTTCTCTAACTAAAAGGAAATGATAAAAGAAGTTTGGAATAAGAAAGAATACAGAAACAAAAGCATGGGTAAATATAAGGCACTTTTTTTCTCTTCAGTTTTCCTTTTTTTAGAAAAAAATTGACATATAAGTGACATACTACATTCTGTACGTTTCAGGTGTACAGTGTGTTGATTTCATAGCATTTAAATATTGCAATGTGATTACCACCATAGCATTAGCTAACATCTGCATCATATAACATAAGCTACAGTAATCAATACTGTGCGTAATTTATGGAGGAATAGACATATAGATCAATGAAACAGAATGGACAATCTATAAATAGACCCATAAACATAAGCTTATTGACTTTTGAAAAATGTGAAAAAGAAATTCAATGGAGAAAAGAAAGCCCTTTCAACAAATGGTGGTGGAATATGTGAGCATCCATGAATGAAGAAAACTAACCTTGACCCAAGTCTTACACTGTATACAAAAATTAACTAAAGATGGAACATGGACTTAAATATGAAATGTAAAACTATAAAACCTTGAAGAAAGACACAGGAGAAAACCTTTGGAACTAAGGTAAGACAAAAAATTCTTAGAATTCACACACCAAAAAATTCACAAAAGAAAAAATTGATAAATCAGATTTCATCAAGAGGAGGAATTAAATTGGTGGAAGAGTAGGGAGACCCTAAGTTCATCTTGTCCCTTGAACACAGCTAGAAAGTTATCAAATCATTCTGAAAACTGAAGAAATCAAGTGGAGTTCTGAAAGAACAAATCTGCAAGACTACAACTGTGACCACCTTTTGAAAGCTAGGAGGTGCAGAGAATTTACTGGGGAAGGTATTGCTCTGTGTATTGGTCTGTTTACATGGGGGAGGCCATGGGGAGGGAGCCTGTTTACAAAGGCTACCGCAAAAGAGTATAGGCAGCAGAGCTCAAAATTTGAACTTTTAGAAGTTTGCTGCCACCATGGGGGAAGTGCCTGGCTTAAAGGTGCTCAAGTGGTGAAGCAGGGCAGAATCCCAGGAGTGACAGCATGATGTGAGGATCCCTTGGGGTTACAAGAAATATGGGTCACACCAACATGCTGTGCTGTTTCCAGGCATAAGAGAAGAGACTTGCACCAGCTGAGGGCAGCAAGCAGGGGTGTTGTCTTTCTGATCTGTTTAGACATAAACTGAACAGTTTCATAGTCCCACCACTGTTTTCTTAGCACAGGCTGACAGAACCATGGTGAGGACCTCCACCAGAGGAAAAAGGTCTGCTCTCACAGGAATCCCTAAAATTTGGAGTTTTGAAACTCAGTCCCATGCCTGAGTTAAAAAAGCTTGGACACAGGCTGGGTGAACATAGAGTTTTGACTGAAACCAGGGACACAGAGGGGTGATTAATTGCTCTTCAATAAGGTTTCTCTGAGGAGCAGGGGGTGTGAACTTTCAACTCTGGGCAAAAGAATAGGGCGCCACATATTCTGCCCTTCAGAGCTGAAAGCTTTCAGCTTTCAGGGAGAAAAACAGTATCACTTAGTGGAGGCCAGAGCCACTTACACCAAGCCCTGCCTTCTTTTGCCCAAGGAAGCACATTTCTGCTGAAATAAGTCAGCATGAGAATCAGCACAGCAGGCCCTCCCACAGAAGACAAGCACAAACAGCTCACTTGCACCATGTGTACTGATCATAGACTTCAGCTCTATAGGAAATAGGATCAAACTTCCATGTTGCTTTTATTATTTATCTTTTAATTATTATTTTTTCATTGATTTTCTTATTTTTAAATTCCTTTTTAAATTTTTTACTATTACTATTTTCCGTTTTTATATATACATATTATTTTATTTTTTACTTTATTGTTTAATTTATTTTATTATTTTATTTTATTTTTCAATCTAGATTCTTTTAACAAGCAGACAAAAATACACCTAGCGTACAGTTTTCATGTTTTTTTTAGGTTTTTATCTTTGTTTTCTTGTTTTTTTGTTTGTTTGTTTCTTCTTTTCTTTTCTGGACAAGATGAGAAGGAGAAATTCACCTGCCAAAAAAAGAACAGGCAGTAGAACTCACGGCTAGGGATTTAATCAACACAGACATAAGTAAGATATCTGAATTGGAATTTAAAGCCATAATTATAAAAATACTAGCTGGGGTTGAAAGAAGCTTAGAAGACACCAAAGAATCTCTGCAGAGACAAAAGAACTAAAATCCAGTCAGGCTGAAATTTAAAATGCTATAAACTGAGATGCAATCTCAAATGGATGCCATGACGGTGAGGATGGACAAAGCAGAGCAGTGAATCAGTGATACCGAAGATAAAATTACGGAAAATAATAAAGGTTAAAAGAAGAGGAACATGAAGACAAAAGATCACAAAGGAAGACTTCCAGAACTCAGTGACTTATTACATAGGAATAACATTCCCATCATAGGAATCCCAGAAGATGAAGAGAAAGAAAAAGGGACAGGTGGTTTATGTGAGTAAATTATAGCTAAAAACACCTCTAACCTGGAGAAGGACACACATATCAAAATCCAAGAGTCACAAAGATTTCCCATTAAATTCAACACAAACTGACTATCACCAAGGAATACCATAGTCAACCTGACATAATACTCAGACAGGGAAAGAATCCTAAAAGCAACAAGGGAAAAAAAGTCCTTAACCTACAAGGGAAAATTAATCAAGTTAGCAGCAGACCTGTCCACTAAAATTTGGCAGGCCAGAAGGAGTGGCAGGAAATATTCAATGTGCTGAATGTGAAAAATATGAAGCCAAGAATTCTTTATCCAGCAAGGCTGTCATTCAGAATAGAGGAGAGACAAAGAGCTTACCAGATAAAGAAAAACTAGAGTTTGTGACCAATATACCAGCTCTACAGGGAATTTTATGGGGAACTCTTTGAGTGGAGAAAAACAAAACAAAACAAAAGACCAAAAGCAACAAAGATTAGAAAGGACCAGAGAGCATCACGAGAAACCCCAACTCTACAGGCAACACAATAGCACTAAATTCATATTTTTCAATAATCACGCTGAATATAAATGAATTAAATTCTCCAATCAAAACACAGAGTATCAGATGGATAAAGAAACAAGATCCATCTATCTGCTGCCTATAAGAGACTCATTTTAGACCTAAAGACAACTGCAGATAGAAAATGAGGGGATGGAGAACCATCTGTTATGCTAATGGAGGTCAAAAGAAAGCCAGAGTAGCCATGTTATATCAGACAAACCAAAGACCTAAAACCAAGACTGTAATAAAAGATGAAAAAAGGTATTATAACAATATTAAGGGGTCTATCTATCAAGATCTAAGAATTGTAAATATTTCTGCCCCCAATATGAAACACCCAAGCATATAAATCAATTAATCACAAACATAAAGAAATTCATTGATAATAATACCATAATAGTAGAACTCTTTAATACCCCATTTATAACAATGGACAGATCATCTAAGCAGAAAATCAGCAAGGAAACAATGGTTTTGAATGACACACTGTACTGGATGGATTTAACAGATATATTTAGAACATTTCATCCTAAATCAGCAGAATACACATTCTTCTCAAGTGCATATGAAACATTCTCCAGAATAGATTACATACTAGGTCACACATCAGCCCTCAACAGGTACAAAAAATCGAGATCATACCATGCATATTTTCAGATCACAACGCTATGAAACTTGAAATCAACCACAAGAAAAAATTTGGAAATCCCTCAAATACATGGAAGTAAAGAACATTCTATTAAAGAATGAATGGGTTAACCAGGAAATTAAAGAAGAAATTTAAAAATACATGGAAGGAAATGAAAATGAAACACAACAGTCCAAAATGTTTGGGATGCAGAAAAGGCAGTCCTGAGAGAACTGTACATTGCAATTCAGGCCTATCTCTAGAAGCAAGAAAGGTCCCAAATACACAACCTCACCTGACACCTAAAGAAGCTGTAAAATGAGTAACAAATAAAGCCCAAAGCCAGCAGAAGAAAGGAAATAATAAAGATTAGAGAAGAAATAAATGATATAGAAACAACTCAGTAGGACAGATCAATGAAATAAAAAGCTGGTTTTTGAAAGAATAAACAAAATTGATAAACCCCTAGCCAGACTTCTCAAAAAGAAAGAGACAGGACCCAAACTGATAAAATCATGACTGAAAGAGGAGAGATAACAACCAACACCACAGAAATACAAACAATTACAACAGAACACTATGAAAAATTATATGCCAACAAACTGGACAATCTGGAAGAAATGGGCAAACTCCTAGAAACTCATACTACCAAAATTCAAACAGGAAGAAATAGAAAATTTGAAAAGGCCCATATCCAGCAAATTGAATCAGTTATCAAAAATCCCCCAATAAGATTCCTGGGCCAGATGGCTTCCCAAGGGAATTCTATCAGACGTTTAAAGAAGAGTTAATACCTATTCTTCTCAAACTCTTACAAAAAATAGAAATGGAGGGAAAGCTTCCAAACTCATTCTGTCAATCCAGCATTACCTTGATTCCAAAACCAGAAAAGACCTCACAAAAAAGGAGAATTACAGGCCAATATCTTTAATAAACCTGGATGCAAAAATTCTCAACAAGATACTAGCAAATCGAATTCCACATACATTAAAAGAATTATTCACCATGATCAAGGGGGATTTATTCCTGGGCTGCAGGGGTGGTTCAATATTTACAAATCAATGAATGTGATACACCACATCAATAAAAGAAAGGATAAGAACCATATGATCCTCTCAAGAGATGCAGAAAAAGCATTTGACAAAATATAGCATCCTTTCTTGATAAAAGCCCTCAAGAAAGTATGGACAGAAGAAACATATCTCAACATCATAAAGGCCATATACAAAAGAACCACAGCTAATATCATCCTTAGTGGGGAAAAACTGAGAGCTTTCTCCCTAAGGTCAGGAATATGACAGGAATGTCCACTCTCACCACTGTTGTTCAACATAGTACTGGAAGTCCTAGGCCTCAGCAATAAGACAACAAAAAGAAATAAAAGGCACACAAATTGTCAAGGAAGAAGTCAAACTTTCGCTCTTTGCAGACAACATGATCCTGTATGTGGAAAACCTGAAGATTCCACCCAAAAACTGCTATAACTGATACACGAATTTAGTAAAGTCGCAGGATATAAAATCAATGTACAGAAATTGGTTGCATTTATATACATCAATAATGAAGCAACAGAAAGAGATACCAAGGAATCGATCCCATTTACAATTGTGTCAAAAACCATAAGATACCTAAGGAATAAGTCTAACCAAAGAGGTATGCTTTTGGTATGCTATCCAAAAGATCTGTATGCTGAAAACTATAGAACACTTATGAAAGAAACTGAAAAGACACAAAGAAATGGAAAAACATTCCATGTTCCTGGATTGTAAGAACAAATATTGTTAAAATGTCCATACTACCCAAAGCAGTCTGTGCATTTAATTCAGTCTCTATCAAAGTAACACCAGGATTCTTCAAAGAACAAGAAAAACAATTCCAAAATTTGTATGGAACCAGAAAAGACCCTGAATAGCCAAAGTCATGTTGAAAAAGAAAACCAAAGCTGGATGCATCACAATTCTGGGCTTTAAGCTGTATTACAAAGCTGTAATCAGCAAGACAGTATGGTATTGGCAGAAAAACAAACACATAGATCAATGGAACAGAATAGAGAACCCACAAATGGACCCACAAATGTTTGGCCACTAATCTTTGACACAGCAAGAAGGAATATCCAATGGAGAAAAGACAGTCTCAAGAAATGGTGTTGAGAAAACTGGACAGCGACATGCAGAAGAACGAAACTGAGCCACTTTCTTATACCATACACAAAATTAAATTCAAAATGGATAAAAGACTTAAATGTAAGACAGGAAACCATCAAAATCATAGAAGAGAAAACAGGCAGCAACCTTTTTGACCTTGGTTGCATCAACCTCTTACTTGACACATCTCCAGAGGCAAGAGAAACAAAAGCAAATATGAACTACTGTGACCTCATCAAGATAAAAATTCCTTATGCACGACAAAGGACACAGTCGACAAAACTAAACGGCAACCGTAATGGAAGAAGATATTTGTAAATGACATTTTGGATAAGGGTTAGTATCCAAAATACATAAAGATCTTATCAAACTCAACACCCAAAAAACAAATGACCCAGTGAAGAAATGGGCAAAAGACATGAATAGACACTTTTCCAAAAAAGACATCCAGATGCCAACAGACACATGAAAAGATGCTCAACATTACTCATCATCAGGGAAATACAAATGAAAATCATGATGAGATACCAACTCACACCCGTCAGAATGGCTACAATGAACAACAGATGTTGTCAAGGATGCAGAGAAAGGGGAGCCCTTTTGCACTGCTGGTGGGAATGCAAACCGGTACAGCCACTCTAGAAAACAGTATGGAGGTTTTTCAAAAAATTAAAAATAGAGTTATACTATGATCCAGCAATTGCACTACTAGGTATTTATCCAAAGGATATAAAATGCTGATTGAAGGGGCACATGCAACCCAATGTTTATAGCAGCACTATCAACAATAGCCAAATTATGGAAAGAGCCCTCATGTCCATGGACTGACGAATGGATAAAGAAGAGGTGGTATATATACACAATGAAATACTACTCCATGATTAAAAGGAATGAAATCATGCCATTTGCAACACCATGGATGGAACTAGAGTGTATTATGCTAAGAGAAATAAATCAGAGAAAGACACAAATATCATATGATTTCACTCATATGTGGAATTTAAGAAACAAAACAGATGAACATAGAGGAAAGGAATGAAAATAAAATAAGATAAAAACAGAAAGGGAGGCAAACCATAAGAGACTCTTAAATATAGAGAAGAAACTGAGGACTGCAGGGGAAGTAGGTGGCAGGATGGGCTAAATGGGTGATGGGCATTAAAGTGAGCACCTGTTGGAATGAGCACTGGGAGTTATATGTAAGTGATGAATCACTAAATTCTGTTCTTGAAACCAACACTACACTATATGCTAACTAACTTTAATTTAAATTTAAAAAATCAGACTTCATCAAAATTAAAAGGTTTCCTCTGTGAAATGCTGTTAAGAGGCCCAGTTTATAGCTGCACTATCAACATTAGCCAAATTATTGGAAGAGCCCAAATACCCATCGAGTGATGACAGGATAAAGAAGATATGGTATATACATATAATGAAATATTACTCAGTTGTCAAAAAAAATAAAATATTGCCGTTTGCAATGATGTGGATGGACTAGAATGTATTATGCTAAGGGAAACAAGTCAGTCAGAGAAAGACAAATACCATATGATTTCACTCATATGTGGACTTTAAGAAACAACACAGATGAACATAGGGGAAAGGGGAAAAAGATAAGGAGGCAAACCATAAGAGACTCTTTACCACAGAGAAGACATTGAGGGTGGGCAGCAAATGGGCTCAATGGATGGTGGATATTAAGGAGGGAAGTTGTTGAATGAGCACTGGGTGTTATATGTAAGTGGTGAATCATTAAATTCTATACGGAAAAAAAAAGCTGTAACAATCCAAGTAGAAAATGGGCAAAAGACACAGAGACATTTCATTGAGGCACATACTGGTAGCAAATACACATATGAAAAGATGGTTAATTTCTTTAACCATTAGAGAAATTCAAATCTTATCACAATTATATCACTATACACCTATCAAAAACACTAAATGAAAAATAGTGGCAATGCCAAATAATGGCAAGGATGCAGAGAAACTGCCACTCAGACATTTCTGGTGGTGAAGTAAAATGATATATCCACTCTAGAAAACAGTCTGTAGCTTCTTAAAAAACGAAACACGAAATTAACATATGACTCAGCAATTGCACTTCTGTGCTTTTATCCTTAGGAAATGAATACTTACGTACACACGTTTATAGCAGCTTTATTCATAAACGGGAATCAGCACAAATGTCCTTCTACTGGTGCATGCTTAAACAAACAGAGGAACATCCATGGCATGGAATACTGCTCAGCAATAAAAAACAGAAGTCGGAGCAACTGATACACAGAATAACCTGGATGAGCCTCAGTGAAAAAAAGCCAATTTCTAATGATTCCAGTAACATTGCATTTATGAAATGACAAATTACAGAAATGGAGAAATATAGTGGCTGCCAGAGCTTAAGGAAAAGATAGGGCAAGAGAGAAATGGGTTTGCTGATAAAAGGGCAACATGAGAATCCTTGTCATGAAGTTATTCTGTATCCTGCCTGCATCCATGTCAATAACCTGTTAATGTACTATAGTCTGTAATGTGTTACATTTGAGAAACTGGGCAAAGGGTACATGGAATTTTAAGTAGTATTTCTTACAACTATCTAACAGTTTTAGTTTAGTACTTTTAGTTTTCATGAGCTTAATCATATATGCAAATATTTTTGCATCTGTCTTTTAAATATGTATTGTTCATTTCTGTCATGTTGTACTGTATTGACAGAAACTGCCAAAGGACAATGAAATAACAGGTATGAAGAATATTTTTGCCATCTTGTTTTAATAAGAACATATCTAGTATTTCCCCTTTTGGTATATGCATGTTTTTATTTGTTTTTATTTTTTAAATTTAAATTCAAGTTAGTTAATATACCACGTAGTCTTGGATTCAGGAGTAGAACCTAGTGATTCATCTCTTAAACATGACACCCAGTGCTCATCCCCAAAAGTGCCTTCCTTAATGCCCATCACCCATTTAACCCATCCCCTCACCCTGCCCCCTCCAGCAACCCTCAGTTTGTTCTCTGCCTTTAAGAGAATCTTATGGCTTTCATTATTTAAATAGATATAGATTCTATAAGCCCTTATCTGCAATTACAAAATCCAAACAGCTTTGGAAACTGAGCATTTCCCCCTAAGTTTGGGCCCTAATAAACTGATCTTTAACACACCCTAGATTAAACAGAATATCAGCTACAGACATGAAACTAAAAGCCAAAAACCCTAACTCTCAACTTGGTGCTCCTATGATGTCAGGGAATTAAGAAATGTGACCTACATGGTATCAGGAGATAAAGGAAGAAACAATCTGGCATTGTTGAGTCCCTATCATGTTCTATGCACTTGATACATCTCATAACATTTACTTCTCTCAGCAACTCTGTGAGGTACATTAATCCCATTTTACAGATTAAGAATCTAAGGCTCAAAGATGTTAAATAAACTGCCCAAGATTTCATGACTGAGCTAGGATATAAAGCCAGACTGACTTGGCCCAAAGCTAAAGGGTTTCCTTTAAACAGGAATGTGGCATTATAGAAAGGAGTGGAGACTGACAAGTGGGAGGCAAGGAGAGAAACTATGAGGTTGTAGGGTATTTATTGTGACCACTTCTTCATGGAGCTTTCCTGATAAACTTCTTTTTCCTAACTTTCCCAAACATATATTTTTGTCTGTCCCAGTCTTTTTTTGTTTGTTTGTTTGTTTGTTTGTTTTGGTCTCTTGGGCTCCTGCATCAAAGCCATCCCAAGGCATCAGAAGGAGTAGGGCAAAAGGGGACCATAGGAGGGAGGTGCAAGATAAAAGCACCTTTCCTGATTTGGCAGTGTTCTCTGATCATCGGAGGAAGAGAAGATGGAGTCTCTACACTACCTTTCTTTGTCCTGATGCATCAAATTTCTTTTATACACATTCCCTAAGTCCTTTCCTCACCAGCCTGGTCATCTTAGGAGGACTCTGAGGGAAAGACATCCAAATAAAGTGAGTGTATTCTATTACCTGCTTCATTCCTCTTCAAGTGGTCAATTTCCCCATGCTTTCTTTCTGTCTAATACATTTCTCTTCCTGTTACTGTCTACGCCTAATAAAACCCAAACTCCTATCAGTATTTTCCACATCTGGTCCATCCTAATCATCAGACTGATATTGCTTTCTACATGTTTTCCACTCATAGCTGGTTTCTTTATTTATTTGTAATGTGCCTGGCCTCCTTAAAGCTTTTATAATCTTCCATTCATAGTCAACTCTTTCTATGTTATAGATATCTTTGCCTAATCTTCTTTCATTGGATCTTTTGTCTATATAGCACATTTATCCTACCCAAATATGCTCTATATTATCTACAGAAATTCTAACCTCTTTGCACATAATCTAACTTTCTTATGTTTTATCTGGTTCCTGTAGGTCTACTCATTCTTCTACATTTGATGTTTGTTTTCCTTACATATTATTCCAATTCTGTCAAGTTTTCTGGTAATCCATTTAAATTCTCTACTCCTGATCATTTCCAAACAACTCCTTTTTACATCATGCCTTCTTTACAGCCCATTCCTATGATCTGCAATTCATCAGTTCTGCCTGTATCATACCTTTCTCCATTTTCCCATCCATCCATACAACCATTTACCTTTACTAATGGCCATAATACCTTTACTAAAGCTGAGCTTATAATAGGAGCTACTGTCAAAAGGAGAGACAGATATATCAGTAAATAATCTATGTCTAGAAATATGGGTAGTTTTGGAACATGGTAACTAAGAAACTGAAACATGAGGGATAACCAATCATTTCTAGGATTAGGGATAGGTATTTTTGATAGAAAGAAGAGTATGTGCAAATTCCAGAGTTAGAGAACATCATGTCACACTTAGAAAAAAGGAAATAGTGGGCAATGACTGGATTATTGTAGGACAGTTAAAAGAAATATATTTGGGGCTTATTTTGTATGTATTTTCCCCAAATTGGATGCACTTGGGGCAGTGATATAGTCATACTTCTACATAAAATCTCACTTTAGAAACAAATGGCATTTAGATTTATGAGGGTTGAGACCAGGGGAAGAAAGATCAGGTAATAAGATACTGAAATAGCTAAACTGAGAAATAACAAGGACCTGATGGGCATAAGCGACTGGGGGGAAGGCAGTAGAAATAGGACAGGAGAGAAGGACAGACATGAGAGATAATTAAAGACGAAGTTAAGATATAACTTAGATTAGTTGTGAGTGAGATGTGGGTTTGGGATGGGGAGAATAAATATGTAGGAGACTTTCAGATCTCTGGTATAGGTGACTGCATGGAAACTAATGTTATTGACTGTGATAAAGGAATAACATGCTTAGGAAATATTTTTCTAGACATTTTCTATTTGAGGGACCCATGTGACATTAAGAGAATTATGTCCACTCCTTGCTATACCATTAAGGACATCTGAGGCACTTTGGCATAAAGTTCTTCCTGTACATCCACCTGAATAATAGCAGCAGTGATATAGCTAGTGAAATAATTGCTAGGCTTTCACAGGCTCTAATGGGAACAGTAATGAGAGGAACCTCACCAAACAAGTGTTAGGTGAAAGAAAGAAAGAAGGACAATTAATGCCTCTATGTGGAGATGCCACAAAAGCCAAGATTTGAAGGTTAATTCGGAGCTGGCCACCCTTATGCAGATTGCAGCATAAGCAAAGGTACAGAGGTGATAAGCATGCTGTAAAACTTTTTTAGTGTTTATTTATATTGGAGAGAGAGAGACAGAGTGTGAGTCGGGGAGGGTCAGAGAGAGATGGAGACACAGAATCTGAAGCAGGCTCCAGGCTCTGAGCTGTCAGCATAGAGCCTGACCCAGGGCTCAGAACGCACAAGCTGTGAGATCATGACCTGAGCCAAAGTCGGACACTTAATTTACTGAACTACCCAGGCACTGCCCACCCCCCGCCCCAGATGTGATAATCATATGGTATACCAAGAGCTGCAAGGTATAAAATACAATGTAGTCTGTGACAAGAGATACGGTTTTGGTAATAGAAGTGCATATCATGAGGTACTTATGTGCCTCGTTAAATAGCTTGAATGTTATTGTGTAGGCAGTGGGATACTATGAAAGATTTTAAGTAGGGAAATGAAATGGTCAGATTTGAGCTTCAGGGAAAGATTACAGGCAGTGAGACCAATTAGGAGCCCACATGTGAGAGGATGACTTTTTGTTTTTAGCGTGCAGAGCATCAAATATGAGGATAGAGAAGATTAAAGGATAAGCGGGAAGATCTGAGGCCAAGAGGGTTAAATGCACAACAAATAGTATATCAGGCAGGTATTGAGGAGAAAGGATCAAGGGTAAGGATATGAATGTAATTGTACAATTACAATTGTAATTTTTAGCTTCCCTTTTATGAAGCTGGTACATAGTATAATGGTAGGCATAGCAGTTTAAATTTTCAAGAATGAGAAGAGGAAGATTATGTCCTCACCACTAGACTGTAAGCCACTTAAAGACTTAGTAAGTCTCTTGTTTGCCTTTTATGTACTAAAACTTTTAGTCTGTATGAGGTAAAGGGTGTGTTAACTAACTTTATTGTGGTAAATATTTCACAATATATACCTGTATCAAATTGTCACATAGTATACCTTAAGCTTACTCAATGTTCTATGTCAATTATCTCTCAACAAAGCTAGAAAAAAGTCATTAGCAGGTTGAAGTTTGATATATGAAGTTTGATATTGTTCTCAGAGGAACGAGCTTGAAACTAAAAAGTAAGGAAACTCCTTAGGGGAAATAGCACCCTGATGTTTAGCTGACTCTCTCCTATTCTCCTTTCTAATCTCTGTACTCCCTTCCAATGTATGACCATGTCGAGACAGCAGGGTGACAATAACCCCATGTGACTATGTCTGCTTCTGTTCCACATCAAATCCAGAAGAGCCTTGAAATTTTGAAAGGGCAAATTTTATTTTTGATACCAAAGTAAACAAAGAGAGTACTCCACTAAATGTATGCTTTTTTATTGGTCTTGTAACTGGCAAAATAATTAAACAAAGAGGTCATTAGACTGAGATGGCTCTCACGCCTTGGTTGCCTACTTATTAAGCAAACCAAAACTTAAGCTAGAGTCAACTGTAAATGTGTTCATATCCAAGAAAACAAAATTTAAGGACAACCAATCACAAACAGCCAAGGAAACTTTCCCAAGCAAGGCAACCACTTAAATGTAGCTAATCAAATAATGCCCTTGCCTTTCTTCTGAGTCTGCTCTATAAAAGTCTTTCCATTCATTAGCTTCCGTCAATAGAGCACAGTTTACTTCTTTCCATTTGGTGCTGCCCAATTTAAATCAATGTTTCTCAAATAAACCCTTGAAACTTTCAATATGCCTCAGTTTAATTTTTGACAATACTCGAGAAGGGGGCTACTCTCATTCCAAGAGAGCACAACTTTCAGAACTGATGGGATTCTCAGTATTTCTACCATCCAGAATACCTTCCTAACATAATTTCAAGGTGCATCCCAAGTCCTCCTCTAAGTGCAGGTTTTGTAGAAGTTTCTATCCAGAGATGCTGTGACTTCTTGGGTTCTACAATGTTCCTTCTTTCTTGTAGTATGGAGTTGCTTGTAGCTGAGCCCCAAAGATCCTCTCCCCTGGATATAAATCCAGGATGGATCTTATAGTCCCTCCTTTGTGTTGCCTGAATATTTTCGAAGCTCTGAGGTCCTGACTTCCTGGTTCCATCTCTTACTATCTGTGTGACCTGGAACATGTTACTTAATCTCTTTATGCCTCGGTTTTCTTAGATGCTAAGTGGCGTTAAAATCGTACTAACTCACAGCGTTCTTCTGAAGATTAAGTGAATTAATATCTGCAAATATTTTAAAACAGTGTCCATACAATTAATGCATAGCAAATACTCAATTGTGTTACATGTTTAGTACTGTTATTCCTCCATTGTGTAACTTATTTCCTCAAAACAGAGTCACAATCTAGCTCACAAACTCTCACTTTAGGGCAGCCTAGACTCTCTTACTACTATATTTGGTTTTGATCTATATTCTTCAGTAACCAACTAGTGTCACTTTTACAAGTGTTTATCAGTATATTCTTCTCCAAGGGCCAGAACAGACTCTTACCCTATTCCCAGTATGAAGCAGTTCATTTTTGTTTACTTTTGTCTTAGCTCTTTTCCAGATTACAGCAGAAAGTGACGTCCTCAGTTTGGTGATGAATGACACTCATACAAACATTCTGTCAATATAAACCCACCACAAGAAAGCCTGGGTTCTTGTTGCTGCCTCCTGAAGGCCCTCTGTTCTCTCTCCTAAAGATCAGTGCGCAAGACTGACATGATGGAGCAGAGGAATCAGAGTGGGAGGGTAAGTGAGTTTGTGTTGCTCGGCTTCCCGGCTCCTGCGCCACTGCGGGCACTTTTATTCGCCCTTTCTCTGCTGGCCTATGTGTTGGTGCTGACTGAAAACACACTCATCATTATGGCAATTAGAAACCACCCCACCCTTCACAAACCCATGTACTTCTTTCTGGCTAATATGTCCTTCTTGGAGATCTGGTATGTTACTGTCACTATTCCCAAGATGTTAGCTGGATTTGCTGGGTCCAAACAGAGCCAGGGACAGCTAATCTCCTTTGAGGGCTGCATGACACAGCTCTATTTTTTCCTGGGACTGGGCTGCACTGAATGTGTCCTTCTTGCTGTTATGGCCTATGATCGCTATGTGGCCATCTGCCATCCTCTCCACTATGCTGTCATTGTCAGCGGTCACCAGTGTGTGCAGCTTGCTGCTGGCTCCTGGGCTGGAGGTTTTGGTATCTCCATGGTCAAAGTTTTTCTCATTTCTCGCCTCTCCTACTGTGGACCCAACATCATCAACCACTTTTTCTGTGATGTCTCCCCATTACTCAATCTTTCATGTACTGACATGTCAACAGCAGAGCTTACAGACTTTGTTCTGGCCATTTTTATCCTGCTGGGGCCACTCTCTGTCACTGGGGCCTCCTATATGGCCATCACTGGTGCTGTGGTACGAATTCCCTCGGCTGCTGGGCGCCATAAAGCCTTTTCCACCTGTGCCTCTCACCTCACTGTTGTGATCATCTTCTATGCAGCCAGTATCTTCATCTACGCCCGGCCAAAGGCACTCTCAGCTTTTGACACCAACAAGCTGGTTTCTGTACTCTATGCTGTCATTGTACCTTTGCTCAACCCCATCATTTACTGCTTACGCAATCAAGAGGTCAAGAGAGCCCTACGCCATACGCTACACCTATACCAGGGCCAGGATGCTAAGCGCAGGAAAGCAAGCAGAGATGGGTAGAAAATGCTCTTAAACTTGGCATCTATATCTTCTATGAAGTCCAGAGGAGTTCTTATGCCCTAAATTAGGGACTTGGGCTCAAAAACACCACCATGGAACTAATCCAGAAGGAAGAAGAGAGATGGATTGCAAGCTGGCAGCTGGATTTCTGCAGGACAGCACTGTAAATACATGTCAGAATGTTCCATGTTATCTACTCTATTGTAATTTACATAGAACAGGTTCATGAATCATGCATCCTGATGGGATGAGAAGGATTGGCTCTGAGCAGAAGACTGACTGCACTTCAATATTTAAATAAGCAAACAAATGCAGAACTAATATCTCTCTAAATGGCCTTGCCTGGGTTTGCTCTTTGTCTTAGTTCTGTGGCTGAAGGTGTAGAAAAGGAAAGCAGAAGGAGGAAGCCATTCAAGGAAGCACAGACTTCATTATGGAATAGAATTAGGAGACTTCTGGTTAATCTCTTCTAGCTGCAAACCACTGACGATAGCTTATGAGGTAGCAGAGGTCCAGGTGATTATTTTAGTATGAATTACAAGGCAAGCAGATAGGAAACTGAGAAGTTTTGTGTTAGCAACATGTCACCTAGTGGACTCCAGGTATTTCTATATCCATTTCCTGATTTACCTAGGTCAGTGCACACACCAAGCTAGTGACTAAGTGCACTTATTTAATAAATCTGTTTTACTAATTTACTATAAGCTTATACTCATACATTAAGTGGAATACTATGTAGATCTTAAAATACCATGATCTACATAGAGCTAATGACAGAGAAATATTCTCAGTATAATAAATCAAAATATTAGGTTATGTAACAGCATCAAAAGTATTAGGCTTACAAATGGAAAAGGAAAATGTGATATAGATTTACACACACACACACACACACACACACACTGAAATATTACTCAGCCTTAAGAAAGGATAAGATGTGTCATTTGCAACAATATGGATGGACCTCGAGGGCATTCATTACTCTAAGTGAAATAAGTCAGAATAAGTAAAGCTAATACCATATGATTTCACTCATATGTGGAATCTAAAAAAACAAATGAATAAACAAACAAAAAGCAAGATCAGACCCATTAACACACAGAACAAACTGACGGTTGCCAGAAGGGAGGAAGGTATGGGATGGGCAAAATGGGTGAAGAGGAGTGGAAGATACAGGCTTTCAATTATGGACTGAATAAGTCACAGGAATAAAAAGCACAGGATAGGGAATATAGTCAATGATATTGTAATAGTGATGTAGTGAGACAAATGGTAGCTACACTTGTGGTAAGTGTAGCATAACATATAGAGAAGTTGAATTACTGTGTACATCTGAAACTAATGTACCATTGTGTGCCTGCTGTACTCAAATTTTAAAAATTAATTTTAAAAAAGATCATGACTGCTCAACATGAAACCAAGTATAGGCTTTTCTGAGCAAAGAATACTGTGAGATAGCACAGATGTTATACCCTGAAGCAGACCCTGGTTCTACCTGCAAAAATGCATCTAAAATCTGACCATCTCAAAAAAAGAAAAGTTACCAGTCTTATTGTTTGTTTAAATTAGGCTAGAAGGAAATTAACTGAGATGTTAGCTATAACCATGCAATTTAGCCATTACTCTTATAAATTGCCTTCTGTGCCAAAGGAATTGTTACCAACATATTGATTTAAACAAGCATTTCTTACCCAATAAAATACACAACTTTATTCATCTGGGAAGACAGATGGATACAGGGTATCTCAGCATGGTGTTTAGAAACTTACAATGACCTAAGAATCAGAACACTGAAGACAACAGCCTACATGAAGCTTCTCTCCAGATGTGGGAAACTTCTGGTGTTGCAGCCTGTCTTTCCATAGTTTTCTGCTGTTTAATAAAGTCTGAAAGGCTACTAGCAAGGAAATCAAGCATTATTTGCTAGTTGCTACCTATTAAAAATTCTAGTATATGTATCTTTTTGTGCCAAAAGTTACATAACCTTATAAGTATTTTATTATTATAATTTGTTTTTATATTTTATTGTGTTATTACAATCTATTATAACTTACATTTATAATGACTAGATGAAAATTCATCAAAATCCTATCTCTTAACTGTCTCCAAGAATAAATTTCTGAAATGGGTTTACAAATCTGAGACTGGAGTGTCAGTCTCTGGACATCACTGTTGTAGCTATTATATGAACCTCCTTATAGGTTAACTCCAGTTAATAGGAAGTAAAAACATGATGTTGATTTCCTTCATTGTGCTTTTCTTTATTTTCCAAGCTTTTTACAGTAAAATGCATTATTTTCTCAAGTTTTAAAAATTTCCTCTAATTCTGAATTCAAAATTTAAAACCAGATACTTCAGGTATAGGAAAAGTGTCTAGCACATTTCCTGCATATATTCATCTTTCACTAACAATGAATGAAAAGATGCTTGAGTCCATGTGAACTATGGCAAGATCCAAACTTCTCTTTTGACTTGGACTGCATTTTCAAAGTCATGTGATTCTCATGGCTCATACTGAATTTGATGGCACAAAACCTAAGATTTTTCAAGTGAACTATTAACTGTCAGATGAAGTATTCCTCATCCTCCATTGATTAATTAATTTTGCCCCCAACCTAGATAGAGAATTTTATTTTATTCCTGTTACATTTGATCCTGTTTGTTTCAAACCATCTTTATAGGCTGCCATTCTTTAAAAATATTGCATAGAAGCACTCTCAACAATAGCCAAATTATGGAAAGAGCCTAAATGTCCATCAACTGATGAATGGATAAAGAAATTGTGGTTTATATACACAATGGAATACTATGTGGCAATGAGAAAAAATGAAATATGGCCTTTTGTAGCAACGTGGATGGAACTGGAGAGTGTGATGCTAAGTGAAATAAGCCATACAGAGAAAGACAGATACCATATGGTTTCACTCTTATGTGGATCCTGAGAAACGTAACAGAAACCCATGGGGGAGGGGAAGGAAAAAAAAAAAAAAAGAGGTTAGAGTGGGAGAGAGCCAAAGCATAAGAGACTGTTAAAAACTGAGAACAAACTGAGGGCTGATGGGGGGTGGGAGGGAGGGCAGGGTGGGTGATGGGTATTGAGGAGGGCACCTTTTGGGATGAGCACTGGGTGTTGTATGGAAACCAATTTGACAGTAAATTTCATATATTAAAAAATAAAAAAATAAAAACTAAAAAAAAATAAAATCAGGAAAAAATAAAAATAAAAATATTGCATAGATACTGTGACTTTTTTAAATTCCCTTTTGCAGGGCAGTGTCTGGGGAGTCTCCAGTCTCCTTCTAGGAGTACTGGATCCAGACTGGATCTTTCAGGCAGGAGAGATACTCAGAGTGGCCAGAGGTAACTCACATCTATAGAACAAGAGAGGATCAACATAGAGGGTTCCATGCTCAAAAATACCTACTTGTTCCCATCAACTTTGATAAACTCCACTTAGTCTCCCTTTCAAGTTTCTTCACAGTATGTTTTGTTTTCCTTTTTTTTTTCTTTTGGTTTTTATTTTAATATCTTACCCATTACAATCTTGTGAAAATGAATGTTAGATTGTATTTTTTTTGCTTGAACTTTATAATCCAATTCTTTTATAATTTGCTAACATTTCACATTGAACAGAGTCAGAAAATATCTAAAAACCTTTTGGAAAAGAGCATTTGAGAGATAACAGTTCTTCTATAGTACTGGAAACCCTATTTTGCTTAAACAGCCCTTATAGTTAGGAAGTATAAGACTGAGAAACTATCAGATAGAGGGGACTTAAGAAACAGAATACTTAAGTGGAGTGTGATATTTTAGATTGGATCCTGTGACATTAAATGGATAAGGAAAAACTGGTAAATTCTGAATAAAACCTGGAGTTTAGTTAACAACAATGTAGTAGTTTTAGCTTCTTACTTTTAAAAGTGTACAGTGAAATGTAAGGTGATGATATTAGGGGAAACAAAGTAGGGGAGGGAAATATGAGAACTCTTTTTACTATCTTTGAAACTTTTCTCTAAAATAATATTAAACCCAAAATTAAGTTATTTAAAAAATAAAATAAATTATTATTTTTTATACCAAATTATTTCGTAATTCTGATTTCAGTGACTTCATAATAATAGTAGTAAGCCAACCCTGTTTGCTTATGGTGATACATACAGCAAATATTTGGCTTTTATGTGCTATGTTGAAAACCTCTTTTTCAAATTTTCCTGGATTTTTAATTCTCATAAAATTCATACCTTGATGCTGTTTTATTTTGCTAATTTATAAGAGAGAGCTAAAGTATTTTTGACAAATATTTTTTGCTTCACATTTAACAACTCTAACAAAACCGTGCCAGCTCTTTCACATAGCATCACGTCGTGCAGGCAAGCATGAGCGGACAGTTTCATGCACTGCAGAGAAGAGAAGGCTTATAGCATAGGTGTTTCCATTTTCCTCAGGGGATAATTACCCTCCCTGATTTTGATATTCCATAGTCTCATTTCATGAGGACCCAGTGGTCCCAGCCTTCCCAGAATTAGTGCCAACTCACCATATGCCTTTAGACAAAGAATATGGGAGAGTGGGAAAAGAGCTAGGTCCATCCTTCTCCATCAGATTCTAATTAGTCACATATAGACCTTTAGATCCTTTGTAGGATCTAAAGTTTCTCCAGGATTTTTCATATTTTTAGGCCCCTGCATCATTCCCTTCATCTACCTTTGGTTACTCAAAGAGATACAAGTATATTTCCTGGGCCTTCATTCTAACAAAACCTTCAGCCCTTGATTCTTAATTTCAGGGCTACTGACACACAATTAATAGCAGAGACTGTGGGCTAACTTGGCTGTGAATAACCTGACAGACAGCAGGTGTCATTTCACACTGCTCTTAGCACACAGTGCCTGCTTCACAAATGTTCATCAAATGACTGAGTGCTTCCTAGAGACCAAGGTGGTGGCTGTGACCTCTCCTCACTGCAGAGACCTCATTATTCCACCATCTCGCTTCTCACTATATTCTTTCCTGTGCTGGTCTCTCGAAAGCCCTCTCACCTCATTTCTTCTGATCAAATCATGGCTGTGGCTCACATTCCAACACAGGCAATATTTACATTTGTATAGTTATGACAAAGCTGTTTTAGAATTGCTTTCACATACATATTATTTTTGAAACTAACATTAATGATATGATGTTAACAAATGAATTATTGTTATCCCATTATATGAGTGAATAAACTAAGGAATAAGGCAATTTTAGAAGGTAAAAGGTCTTAAAACCAGTAGAATCCTAGATTAGGAATCAGATCTTCTCTGACTGCTGAGCCAAAATTATTTCCCATTACAGTACTTCCACACTATCTTTCTGTATGAGTTTGGAAAGACACCTCTTGATGAACCTTTTCTTAAATCCCTAAATTAGAAAGCATTAATCTCTGGGGCACCTGGGTGGTTCAGCTGGTTGAGTGTCAAACTTTGACTCAGATCATGATCTTGTGGTTCATGGGTTCGAGCCCCATATCAAACTCACTGCTATCAGCCAGAGCCCACTTTGGATCCTCTGTCCCCTTCTCTCTTTGTTCCTCTCCTGCTCGTGTTCTCTCTCTCTCTCAAAAATAAATAAACATTATAAAAATATATTTTAAAAAAAGAAAGCATTACTCCCTCATTGGAGTTCCTAGGGTGCTTTCTGCCTCTCTTTTGGTACATGTCACATCCTATGCTCATTATAGTGTATATTATTATTTTACTTGGAATACTACAAGTTCCTGAAGGGCAGACACCATGACTTATATATTTTTATTCCAAAGTATGTATAGCACAGCACCCTGCATATAATAAGAGCTCAATAAACGCAAGTTGCAATTTCTGTAACCAATGAGCAAATGAATGCATTGGTTACCTTATTAACCTACTTAAGTTTCTTATCCTGGCTTTTGAATAACTTAGTGTTGCATTACCTTGCATATAGTAGTAAGAGAAAAAAAGCCACATTCTACCCACAGGTATAAATAAACTTGGTCCAGGTATAAACAGGAACTAGTAGGTAATTGGAGATTTGGCTTTTCTATCAAGGTTCCCTGGACGTAGTCTTAGCAGCACATACAGAGTTTCCTTAGAGCCAGAAGAGACTGTCAGTGAGCCTCCTGGGAAGAAGACATGGGCAAGAGGCAGGTGAGTGTTAAATATATTCACCTGCCTCAGCTCCAGTCTTGTCTTAGTGCTGCAATACCTATCATGCAGTTTAAGCAGAGACCAGATGTGGACCTCTAGGAAGTACAAAAATATGCAAACCAGTATATTTTTCCATAATTAGTGCATACATCTGCAGAACTTTCCACTCTTGAAGGGAAGGCAGGTGGAATATGGTAAGTGGTTGAAAATTCAAAGTGTTATTGGTTGATCCAATCTTGATCCAAGAAAGCTCCAAGGAAGATGAGGAGGAACCTGGGAAGAGTGGCTGCAAGCACCATTATTGGGAAATGGGTATTGTGGAGAATGAATGGGAAAATGAAGATTGAATACCTCTTTACCCAAGGTTGGGGAAATGTGGGCAGCTGTGGGATCTTTCGGGTACTGGACCAGGCCCAAAAGATATATTTCTTATTCCAGAAGAAGTCTGCCAGTGTCTGTCTTGTGTCTTGAAAATAAGCACATAAAATACTGGAAAAAAGTTCTATAGTACAATGAAAGGACTTCTTTCCTTAGATACCATAGAGACCCCAGAACTTAGTGCTTTCAGTTCTAAAAAACAAGGAAAATAGTAAGAAAGAATTCTTCATTTCTCCATGATACAAAATAGAACCCGCTGAGAGGAACATCCATGGCAGACAAAGTAGAGGGGATTATGATGTAACAGGGGCATACTTGAATATATGAGAGTAATATGCTAAGGAGAGGATAAGAGAGAAAGCATGAGTGATCTGTAACTCAGAGCTCTTCTAAGATACTATAGCCCTGTTCGGGAAATTTGGCTTCCCTCATTCCCCCAGAGTACAACAGAAAAAAAGATGAGCAAAAGAGAGAGAATGGAAATCTATATGTTTATATGAACACCTGTGAGTAGCAGGTATGAGTCTAGTGTGACATAATATAATAACAGCTAACACTTAGAAAAACCACGGGCCAAGTCCTATGTTAAGTGCTTTCTGTGCATTATCACATTTATTTTCACAGCAAACCAGTACGGTAGGCATGATTAACATTATTCTACTTTATAGCAATGGATCTTTAAGTCCATAATTGTTGAATATTCTGCTCATGATGACACGCCTAGTAGCTTGTTCTGACTCTGAAGTCAATGCTCTTAACTATTATGCAAAGGTAAATGTGTGGGAAATTCTGTGACTGATGGTGGGAATGTGGAATGTTATACATATCCTGAAGGAAAGTCTCTATATTCTTCCTGCTGAGACTAGAACATGGGAAATCTCACTATTTTCTGTTCCCAGAACTAGTTGCTTTTCTCGAGGAAAAGAATTATGTCAAAGGCATTAAAAAACTAGGCTAGAAACCACTTTCTATTTTTTTTTTCTTTTTCAACGTTGTTTTTTTTTTTTTTTTTTTTATTTTTTATTTTTGGGACAGAGAGAGAGAGCATGAACGGGGGAGGGGCAGAGAGAGAGGGAGACACAGAATCGGAAACAGGCTCCAGGCTCCGAGCCATCAGCCCAGAGCCTGATGCGGGGCTCAAACTCACGGACCGCGAGATCGTGACCTGGCTGAAGTCGGACGCTTAACCGACTGCGCCACCCAGGCGCCCCTAGAAACCACTTTCTAATGAACTACTTTGGGGTGATAGTGTTGGTTGGAGGCCTGGAGGTAAGGTACAATCCTTTTCCACCCAGCAAGCAGTACTGAGCTCTGCTCATGTGTGTTGCTATGAAAAGGAGGCAGTGGTGTCCATAATATGTATTTCAGTGCCTCGTTCTTTGCCCCTTGCCCTGAGCCATGGCCAGAAGATCTCTAGGCCAATGAGTCCCTGATCAGCCTCCCACTCTCTATGTGTCAAGAGAAGGGTATGGAGGACAAATTTGTTTGTCAGAAGGAGTAAACAATGTTCAAAAGGCAGGATCTGACCTCAGTCTTTATGGATGAGTGCGGTATTTAATAGAAAGACACATTCATTTATGTGTTTTCAAAAGATATTCTGTGACCACAGATTAAAATAGTTGGGCTACCTCACAATATTCTTCCTTCCAGCTTTGTAAGATCTGCCTGTCCTTACATTTTATTCACATGCCCTCTTGCCTCCCTTCTCCTTACTCCTCTAGGAGAACCTGAAACAATGGCTGATATTTACAGACCCAATCTACCAAGTTACCTGAGACCAGGGTCATATCCCTGGTTTTCAGACCGAATGGGTATGTTTGCTGTGACAGTACCCTGGGTATATAAGCCGAGGGTATGTCCAAAAGATGTGTATCCTGATAGATAGATAGATAGATGCCTTCTGCCAGCAACATACCCTGAATTCACATTCCTCTGCCCCTGATCTACTTCCTGTGGATCCCAAAGCTCCAAGGGATTCATTAATTCACTTCTTAATCTATATTCATTTAATATTCATGTGTTTTCCAGTCACTGTCCTAGGCATTGGGCTCACAGTCATGAAGGCCAGAGTCTTTTTTCCCAAATTTTATTGAGATGTAATGGACATATACCATGTAAGTTTAGGGTGTAGAATGTGAGGATTTGATACTCATATATGTTGTAAAATGATTATTGCAATAAGGTTAGGCAAAATCTTCATCGCATCACATAATTACCACATTTTTGTGGTATTTACTCTCAGTAACTTTCAATTATATGAAACACTTAAGATTTACTCTCAGTAACTTTTAAGTATATGAAACTGTATTGTTAACTATAGTTACCTTGATGTACATCAGATCCCCAGAACTTACTCATCTCATAAGTGGAAATTTACCCCCTTTTACCAACATCTCCCTGGATTTTGGAAAACTGCAGTGTAATGTAGAGAAAACTCAATGCGTGAGGGGGTTGTGCACTGGGGGCAAATGCTTTTGAGGCACTTGACTGAGTTTTGGTGAGATGTCTCCTAAATGGAATCTTAAATCTTGAATCAGCTGATAAAGATTAGGGGATGGGCACAATAGTAAGAGGGAAAAGTGTAAGCAAAGTATGAGACTGATTGTAATGTGTTTCGGGAGCAAAAACTACTTAAATATGTCTGGATCATGGAAACCATTTACAGGGTCACAAGAGATGAGGCTAGAGAAATATATAGGGATCAATATATGAAGTGCCTCCTATATATGACATTGAAAACATTTCCATTTTTATCTGAAAGCAACTGGAGAGTCATTAAAGAACTTTCCAAGAACTATTTTCTATTTCCACAAATAAATTCTGAAGAAAGTGTGCTGATCAAAGACCAATGGCTCACCCAAATACTAAACTTTGAAACTGTTTCTGACATGATCTTATACTTCACATTTCCTTTAGGCAGGAAAGAAATCTTTGTGAAATGACTTCCTAATTAAACAGAGATCTGGAATGAACAAAGGAGAGACCATCTATATTCATTGACAAAGGACCTGGGAATGACATGAATAGTGACATTCAAATATTTAATCAGGTGAGAGGGATGGGAGTGCATTTTGATTCTGGGAGACTTTCATAAAAAACAACAAAAAGCCTTAATGGAAATGTGTGCTTGCACATTTAAAAGTGACTTTGTTTTAAAAGAAGTTATTTTATGAGTCATTTGGAGGAAAGTCTGATTTACTAACATGTTGGTCTCTTGTCTGATAGCATAAGCATCTCCATTATTTGTAGTATTGTTACAAGACTCCAATACTCCTCAGTACTTTTAGTCATGCTGGGGAAAAACATCACTCTGGTCAGTGAATTCATCTTGGTGGGCTTTCCCACTGCCCCATGGCTACAAGTCCTGCTCTTCTTCCTCTTCCTTGTGGTCTACTTGCTGGTGATAATAGAGAATCTTATCATCATGCTCACTGTTTGGATCACTGGCTCCCTCCATAAGCCCATGTACTATTTCCTGAGTAGCTTGTCCTTTCTGGAGGTCTGGTATGTCTCTGTCACAGTCCCCAAGATGCTGGATGGATTCCTTTTGCAGAAACGGCGCATCTCCTTCACAGGTTGCATGACCCAGCTCTACTTCTTTATCTCGCTCGCCTGCACAGAGTGTGTGCTTCTGGCAACCATGGCCTATGACCGCTATGTGGCCATTTGCCACCCTCTCCAATACCCAGTCATTATGACCACAGGTTATTGTGTACAGCTGGTGGCGTTCTCCTATGTAAGTGGTTTCATGGTCTCTGTCATCAAAGTTTATTTCATTTCACATGTTGCCTTTTGTGGTTCTAATGTCATGAACCACTTTTTCTGTGATATCTCGCCAATCCCTAAGCTGGCTTGCAAAGACATGTCCACAGCTGAGCTAGTGGACTTTGCTTTGGCTATTGTCATTCTTGTCTTCCCACTCATCACCACTGTCCTTTCCTATGTATACATTGTCTCCACCATTCTGCGGATACCCTCCACCCAGGGAAGGAAGAAAGCCTTCTCCACCTGTGCATCCCACCTCACTGTGGTCATAATTTATTATACAGCCATGATTTTTATGTATGTTCGGCCCAGAGCTATTGCATCATTTAATTCCAACAAACTAATCTCAGCTGTGTACGCAGTCCTCACACCCATGCTAAATCCCTTCATCTACTACCTTAGAAACCAGGAAGTAAAAAATGCTGTCAAAAAGACCATGGGGGTTGGGCAGTGCCTCCTGCTTAGCTAAGCCCTGCTGCCTTGAGGAGGAGACAGTGTTTCAGCAAGGATATCATTCCTATGACACTTTTCATGATTCTGCTCATTAGTGTTATTCTATAGATCTACATTCTGAAAGAAATCACAGCATGGGATGAGAGGAAAAAAATTAAAACTAGGAACAGGACACATTATATATTGCTTTAATCTTGAATTCATTTTAATACATACTGTATATATATTTTATAATTACTTTGAAATGACAGAGTAATAACTATTTGACATATAAGTTGGTGTTATTATCACTTTACATATAATAAACCATTTTATTCCTAAAAGAGCTCTATGAGTTAAGTATGATTACTTGCGTGATCTTATGGATCAGGACACTGAAACACACACGGAGAGGTTAAATAAGTTGTTCAACATTGCATACTTTTTTTTTAAGTCTATTTATTTTGAGAGAGAGAGAGAGGGAAAATGAGCAGGGGACAGGCTGAGAGAGAGAGAGAGAGAGAGAGAGAGAGAGAGAATCCCAAGCAGGTTCTGCACTGTCAACACAGAGCCCGATGCAGGGCTTGATCTCTCAAAGTATGAGATCATGACCTGAACTGAGATTAAGAGTCAGACACTCAACTGACTGAGCCACCAATGACTGACAATGACAGACACTCAACTGACACGTGCCCCCAATCTTGCATATTTAATAAATATAGAAACCATTATTTGATAATGGAGTCTAGTTCCACAATCTACTATATTAGATTCTCTCTATATCTAAGAGTCTGTGATAGTAGCTCTAGGGGCACATTAGTTAACACACACTGATGCCTGGAAGGAACAAGCAATACAATTCCAATCAGTAAGATATAGGTAGATGTGATGATAAGTGATAATAGTGTGGTAGTGGTGGTGGTGGTATTGGTGGTGATCATGCTATTTGTTATTGCACATTAATAATATTTTTATCATTTCACAATTTTTTTCCAATTTTAGCCTCCTTCTAGGACTGTAACAGCTCATTTCTCATTATAGGGATGGGATCAATAGTTTTATGACAGATGAAATGATTTGTATTACTACAACTTTTGCAGTTGATATGTGTCTCTTGAGAAACTGTCTTCTGGCTCTTGAATTCTTGTGGCCTTCCACACTGTAATATGACTATTATCAGCAAACAAATGGAATATCATTACATCAATGTATGTTAGTGCTGAAAGCCTCAATACATCAATATAAAATATGACCTACACATAAATAAGCTTAAAAGTGCATACACATTTTTCTAAGACACATGAGATTGTTAGATACCATTGAGGGATCTGTTGATTAGAAAAAGAAATGTACCAGGGAGACTTCAACAGAATTGAGACTGAAATTGAGAAAAAACTGAAACTAAAATATGAAAAAAAAAATCAGAAAGGGCTACCTTGCCTCTCTGTATCTTAACCTATTTTAAGTAGGGATCAAAATTGGTCTTCTGATTGTTGAATGTTAGTTTTTCTTATATGTATATTGCTCTTATAATGTTACTTTACTACTTAAGAATTCTCAATATGAATTAAATAGGACCTACTCTTCCTATTTATTATTGTTATTTTAGAATCATTCTAGCACTCATGAACCTCAATAATATCTGATCTTTTCCCCACCTACACCAACTCAGTTTTATTTTTTACTGATCCTCAAGATGAAACATCCATTTTGATCACATTAGTCACCTTAAAGTACTCAATACTTACAATATAATAAGTCTTATATTGCTTAACTTCATTCATTCATTATTTTTTGTGCCCCTATTGTTTGGACTATGACGACCTATGAGGATATACTGGTCAACAGCAACAACAACAACAACAAAAATAGACATAGATTCTTCTTTCAAACAGCTCAGAGACAAGTGGGTAAGATAAAGGCATGATTATCTTCAGTGTTATAAGTGTGGTGATGCAAGTACAGAGAAAATTTTTCAACAGAAGTAACATTTAGGCTAACACTTGAAGGAATTAGACAAATGAAAAATGGTGGGCAGTAGTGAAGGTCAAGTGTTGCAGAGATAGGAAAGGCCAAGGGACAAGAGAAGTAACAGCACACTCAAAGACCTGAAAGATGATTAGCACCAAGTGACATGAGGAAGAAAAAGGCCACATGAGGAAATAGATTCATGTTTACCTACCCAAATCTTACCAATTGTTGGATTTTCTTACTATCCAGATATAGGCATATAATAAGTTCTATACAGGCATTTTCAGTTTCTGCAAGTACTAGATCTTCAGCGCGAATCACTTCCATCAGGTCAATGGTAGTCACTGAGAGAGTGAAGCAGGGACAAGTCCTCAACTGCAGCACCTGTTCATTATTATTGATAAATGTCCGTTTGCATTTGATTCCTCACTAGATTGTGAATTCCTCTAGGGCAGAAACCAACCTTTTTCATCCTTGAGTCTACAATGCCAGCCACAGTCCCTGACACTGTAGGCAACTGTGCTGGTTATTCTCTATCCTCTCTCCCAAGTCATCTAGTCTTTGCACCCCTTTAACCCTCTGTGTACCCCCCAACTCTCAGGGGGTGGGAGGAATTGATTCCATGAACTGTATAATTCTGGCTCTGTTGGCCTCCAATTTCCAATTTGGTTGGGCCGATATGAGACACCAGTAGGAAACTGAAGGATGCCAGGCAAGAGATGATTCCCTGGGTGGGTGACTGGTAATAACTACAGGTCCTGCAACAAGGGCACCTCTTCAAGGCTGCAGCCACCACTGGGTTTCTGCACTGCTAATCCTTATGTGACTCAACATTCTTTGTTGGTTGTCATCACCTTGCCTAACCTCAGTGAATAGTCATGGCATTTAATTCTACTCAAAAATTTCAGCAGATATCTCTTTCTGTTTCTTGCTGGAATTCTGACTGATATGGCACTTGATAAATATTAATCAAGTTGAAATAAATCTCATTAGGAATGCTTGGAATAAACATACCAGTCTAAAAACTCGTATGTGTTTAGATTTTAAATCAATAGTATCGCATAAGCAAACATTGCTTTCTACTTAAGTATGATATATGACAGAACTTGAATTAAACCATTGGGGTGCCTGGGTGGCTCAGTATGTTAGGCATCTGACTCCTGGCTTCGGCTCAGGTCATGATCTCATGGTTCATGGGTTCAAGCCCCACCTCAAGCTCTACACTGTCAGTGTGAAGCCTGCTTGGAATTCTCTCGCTCCCTCATGCACTGCCCCTGTTTTGTGGAACAAAACCATTTGTTCCACACTTAATTTTTCACATATTTCTCCATAAATACCTTCTACTTTTCTTCCATTCACATGATACCACTGCCAAACTGAACTGATTGAGACATCTGAGCTAACACATTCAGCAAATTTAAACTCAGATGTTGAGTATATTGTTCCCAGTTCTTCTGCCATTTATTGTAAGACTGTATACTCCATTAGGAAGCACTTAGTTCCTGTCAAAAGTAGCTTAAGTTGGTTTACTTACCGCACAGAACTAATCCCTTACTCTTTCCTTCTTAGGTTGCACTTCTTTTCTTCTCAGACTAAGTTAAACCATATTTTAGGGTCTGTAAAAGAATTTCCCCAATATGTTTTTCTAGGTGCTTCTAACTCATTCACTCAGGTTTACTAATAAATAACATAATCGGGCTTTTAAAACAGTCTCACTGGCAATTGGGTACCTGGGAAAATAATTGAGAGGCAAATATTTAGCTTAAGCCTCTGACATTTCCAGTTGTTGGCTTCTAGTTTTAGTTAAGTTATTAGAATTTGGATTTCTTTGAGCTTCTGTTTCCTCATCTGTGAAATATGGGTCATAACATCTACCTTTAAAAGTTGGCATGAAGATTATATAAAAATGAATATATGCGATGAAGGATAAAAATCATATGACAATCTCAAAAGATGCAGAAAAAGCATTTGACAAAATTCAACATCCATTTATGATAAAAACTCTCAACAAAGTAGGTTTAGTGAGAACATAACTCAA
Organism: Neofelis nebulosa; assembly: GCF_028018385.1. NCBI lineage: Eukaryota > Metazoa > Chordata > Mammalia > Carnivora > Felidae > Neofelis > Neofelis nebulosa. The sequence continues at coordinate 63,815,085 of NC_080791.1, read as the reverse complement.
CATATTAAAAGCCATATATGAAAAACCCACAGCTAACATCATACCCAATGGTGAAAAACTGAGAGCTTTTCCTCTAAAATCAGAAACAAGACAAGGATATCCACTCTCACCACTTTTATTGAACATAATACTGCAAGTCATAGCCACAGCAATCAGCCAAGAAAGAAGTAAGAGGCATTTATATGCATAAATAAGAAGTTAATCCATCACTATTTGCAGATCACATATTATGCATAGAAAATCCTAAAGACTCCACAAAAACCTACTATAATAATAAATAAATTCAATAAAGTTTCAGGACACAAAATTAAAATCCAGATATTAGTATAATTTTTGTACATGAATAATAAAGTAGCAGAAAAAGAAATTAAGAAAACAATTCCATTTACAATTGCACCAGAAAGAATAAATATCTAGCAATAAACTTAACCATGGAGGTGAAAGACCTGTACTCTGAAAACTATAAAACACTGAGCAAAGAAATTGAAGATGACACAAACAAATGGAAAGATATTCCATGCTCATGAATTGGAAGAATTAATATTGTTAAAATGTCCATACTACCCAAAGCAATCTACAGATTCAGTGAAATCCTTAACAAAATACCAACAGCATGTTCCATAAAACTAGAGCAAATAATTCTAACATTTGTATGGAACCACAAAGACCCCAAATGGCCAAAGCAATCTTGAGAAAGAAAAACAAAGCTGGAGTTACCACCATACCAGATTTCAAAACAGACTACAAAGCTGTAGTAATAAAAACAGTATGGTACTGGCACAAAAATAGACACACTGATCAACAGAACAGAATAGAGGGCCCAGAAATAAACACACACTTACATAGTCAATTAATCTATGACAAAGGAGGCAGGAATACATAACTGGGAAAAGACAGTCTCTTGAACAAATGGTATTGGTAAAACTGGACATCTACATGCAAAAGAATGAAACTGAACCACTTTCTTACAACATACACAGAAATAAACTCAAAATGGATTAAATACCTAAATGTGAGGATTGAAACCATAACACTCATAAAAGAAAACATTAGGCGGTAATTTCTTTGGCATCGGCCATAGAAACATTTTTCTGTATCTATCTCTTCAGACAAGGGAAACAAGCAAAATTAAACTATTGGGGCTATACCAAAATAAAAAGTGTTTGCACAATGAAGGAAACCATCAATAAAACAAAAAGGCAACGTGCTGAATGGGAAAAGATATTTGCAAATTATATATCCAATAAGAGGCTAATGTCCAAAATATATAAAGAACTTATACAACTCAACACCAAAGCAAAACCCCAAATAATTTGATTAAAAAATGGCAGAAGACCAGAATAGACATTTTTCCAAAGAAGACATACAGATGGCCACAGACACCTGAAAAGATGCTCAACATCACTAATTTATTTGATAATAAATGCAAATCAAAACCATGATGATATTCTACTTTATACCTGTCTGAATGGCTAAAATGAAAAAGGCAAGAAATAACAAGTGTAGGTGAGGATGTGGAGAAAAAGGAAACTTCAGGCACCCTTGGTGGGAAAGTAAATTGGTATAGCCACTGTGGAAAACAGTACAGAAGTTTCTCAAAAAATTAAAAACAAAGAATTACCAGGGGAAGTGTCAAGATGGTGGAGTAGTAGGAAGACCCTGGGCTTGTCTTGCCCCTCAAACACAGGTAGATCAACATCAAATCATTTTGAACTCCTAGGAAATCCATTTGAGAATTAGAGAACAATCTTCACAATTAGCAGGAGAGACTATACCAGATACACGATGAAGAGAAGTGAATCAGGGAGAGAAAAGCCACAGTGGCATGGAGGGGAGGGAGCACTTTTCAAGGGGAGAAGATGAAGAGAAAAGGAGAGAGGTGGGAAGAGAGCAGCATATAAGGTTTGTGCAAGAAACACACACCTTCCCCAAAACCATTGACTGGGTGAGTCGAGAGAAGCTGACTATCGCAAGTTTTTGTAACCAGAGGAGGATAAATTCTGAGGTTTTAGAGGTCTGTGCCATTTGCTAGAATCAAGCCAGGTGGGTGGTGGTGCTTCTGGGGAGAAAATGGAGGGTGGAGGCCCAGGAGTGGACAGTGGATAAAATGGTGTCGGTATCCCCTGGGTTGCACTGGTAAAGAATATTCCCCTTCTTGAAGTACCATTGGAAGAGGGTATATTGCCTTTCCAAGGACCAAAGACCTGGTGGGCACCATTAAGTCACCAATGGAGGACAGAGCTGGGCAAATAACCTGGCTGCAGCTTTTCACTCTGCCTTACCATAAACTCCAGGCACCTGTGTGACCATGCACTTGCTTTTCTAGGACAGAATGGAGCCAGGTGCAGTGCTGCATGGCTCTTCTCTAGAGGAAGGGATGGGTCAGTGCCTTGACAGGTCCTTTAAGATTTACAGCTTTTAATCCCAGCTGCATGCTAGAGATAAAACACAGGAGCTGTGGTGCCAGGTGTGCCAACTGCCCAGACACAGAGTGAGTGCAGGGGTTTGATGGAAGCCTGAGACACAGGAGGGGAGATTGTTTGCTTTTCTGTGAGGGCTTCCTGAACAGCAGCAGGCACTAGCAACCCTCCCTGGGAACAAGAGAGCAGGGTGACACCATCTCCACTTCCCCTCCCCCAGCAGAGTCAGTGAGCAACACAGTGCCCCCAGTGGAAGCTGAAGCTGTTTACACCAAACCCTGGCCTCCTGCACCCTGCAGGTGCATCTTTACTAAGGCAGGTCTGACTGTGAACCAGCACAACAGGCCTCTCCCTCAGAGGATCAACACAGGCCCCCCGCATGCACCATGTCTACTGATCATAGATGTTCTGATGTGTCAGCTTCAGTTCTGTTGGAAATAGGGCCAGCCTTCTTCTTTTTAATCAGTCTTATAGTTTTTTGTTCATTTGTTGATTTTTTAATTTCCTTTTCTCATTTTTTGGATCAGGCTTCTTTCTTTCTTTTGAATCAGGCTTACAGGTTTTTGTTTTCCTGCTTGTTTGTGTTGTTGTTGTTCCTTTTCCTTTTCCTTTTTGCTTTTTTTTGGGGGGCATCAGGGTTTTTTTAAAAATCAGGCATATTTTAACAAACAAATCAAAGCACACCTAGCTAAAGGTCCAAACACTCTCCACTGCAAGCAAGGAGGAACTCTGCAGAGGACTGACCCATGGAAAGAATAGCCAAAATGTAAGAGCAGAGTGCACACAGTATATATCAGAAACATTTCCTAAAGCACCAGGTCCTGGGTGGTGTATGACCTCTTCTTAATATAGATTACCTTCAGGAGCAGGAAACATAATAAACTTTCATAACACTCAAAAGACAGAAACCTAGACAAAATGACAGCAAAATGGAGGAATGCTCCCCAAAAGAAAGATCAAGAAGAAATCACAATCAGGGATTTGCTCAAAACACATAAAAACAATATATCTGAACAAGAATTTAGAACACAAATTATAAGACTACTAGCTGGGCTTGAAAAAAGCACAGAACACACCAGAGAAACCCTTGCTGCAGAGATAAAACACCCAAAAACTAGTTAGGCCGAAATAAAAGTCTATAACTTAGATGCAAAACTGACTGAATGTAATCACAACAAAGACACAAGAAGCAGAGGAAAGAATAGGCGAAATAGAAGATGAAATTATGGAAAATAATGAAGCTGAAAAGAAGACGGAAATAAAACTATTAGATCACAAAGGTAGACCTAGGGAATTCAGTGACTCCATAAAGCACAATAATATCTGTATCATAGGAGTCCCAGAAGAAGAGTGGAGGAAAGGGGCATAAGGTTTATTTGAACAAATTATCCCTGAGAACTTCCCTAATCTGGGGAAGAAAATAGGCATTGAAGTTGAAGAGGCACAGAAAATTCTCCTCAAAATCAACAAAAACAGGTCAATGCCAAGTGACCTTTCATGTATCACAGCGAAACTTGCAAAATACAAAGATAAAGAGAGAATTCTGAAAGCAGGTAGGGACAAAAGGTCTTTAAACTATAAGGGTAGACACATAAGGTTAGCAGCAGACCTGTCCTGTGAAACTTGGCAGGCCAGAAGGGAGTGGCAGGATGTATTCAACATGCTAAATGGGAAAAACATGCAGCTAAGAATACTCTATCCAGCAAGGCTATCATTCAGTATAGAAGGAGAGATAAAGAGTTTCCAAGATAAGCAAAAACTAAAGGAGTTCATTAACACTAAACCAGCTCTGCAAGAAATATTAAAGACCAAAAACAACAAAGACTAGAAAGGAACACAGACAATCTATAGGAACAACAATTTTATAGGGATTACAATGGCACCAAGTGCATACCTATCAATAAATACTCTGAATGTAAATGGACTAAATGCTCCAATCAAAAGACACAGGGAATCACAAAGGATTAAAAAAAACAAGAGCCGTAGATATGCTATTTACAAAAGACTCATTTTAGACCCAAAGACACATCCAGATGGAAAGTGAGGGGGTGGAGAAGCAGTTATCATCCTAATGGACATCAAAAGAAAGCCAGAGAAGCCATAATAGACAAACTAGATTTTATTTTATTTTATTTTATTTTATTTTATTTTATTTTAGACAGAGAACAAGCAGAGGAGAGAGGTGGAGGAGGGAGAGACAGAGAGAAAGAGAAAGAGAGAGAGAAAGAGAGTATCTTAAGCAGGCTCCATGCTCAACACAGAGCCTGATGTGGGGCTCAATCCCACAACCCTGGGATCATGATATGAGCCAAAATCAAGAATCAGACACTCAAATGACAGAGCCACCCAGGTGCCCCTAGACAAACTAGATTTTAAACCAAGGAGTGTAATAAGAGATGAAGAAGGACACAATATCATAAAAAAGGGGTCTATCCAACAAGATCTAATAATTATAAACATTTATGTCCTCAAATTGAAAGCACCCAAATATAAAAATCAATTAATAACACTTAAAGAAACTCATTGATAATAGTACAATAATAGCAGAGGACTTTAACACTCCACTTACAACAATGGACAGATCATCTAAGCAGAAGATCAATGATAAATGACACACTGGACCAGATGGACTTAACAGATATATTCAGAGCATTTCATCCTAAAGCAGCGGAGTACACATTCTTCTCAAGTGCAAATGGAATATTCTTCAGAATACATCACATACTGGGTCACAATTCAGGCCTCAACAAATACAAAAAGATTGAGATCATACCCTGCATATTTTCAGACCATAATGCTATGAAACTTGAATTCAACCACAAGATAACATTCGGATAGACCACAAATACATGGAGGTTAAAGAACATCCTATTAAAGAATGATTGGGTTAACCAGCAAATTAAAGAAGAAATTTACAAAATGCATGGAAGCAGGGGCGCCTGGGTGGCGCAGTCGGTTAAGCGTCCGACTTCAGCCAGGTCGCGATCTTGCGGTCCGTGAGTTCGAGCCCCGCGTCAGGCTCTGGGCTGATGGCTCAGAGCCTGGAGCCTGTTTCCAATTCTGTGTCTCCCTCTCTCTCTGCCCCTCCCCCGTTCATGCTCTGTTTCTCTCTGTCCCAAAAATAAATAAAAAACGTTGAAAAAAAAAATCAAAATTCATGGAAGCAAATGAAAATGAAAACACAACAGTCCAAAACCACTGGAATGCAGCAAAGATGGTCATAAGAGGGAAATATAGAGCAATACAGGCCTTCCTCAAAAAGCAAGAAAGTCTCAAATGTACAACCAAACCTTACACCCAAGAAAGCTAGAGAAAGGACAGTAAATAGAGTCTAAAACCAGCAGAAGAAAGGAAATAATAAAGATCAGAGCAGAAATAAATGATACAGAAAACAAACAAACAAACAGTAGAAAAGATCAATGAAACTAGGAGCTGGTTCTCTGAAAGAATCACCAAAAGTGATAAACCCCTAGCCAGAGTTATCAAACAAACAAACAAACAAACAAAAGACAAAGGACTCAAATAAATAAAATCATAATCTAAAGAGGAGAGGTCACAACCAACACCACAGAAATACAAACTAATATAAGAGGATATTATGACTAATTATATGCCAGCAAATTGGGCAACCTGGAGGAAATAGATAGATTCCTAGAAACATAAACTACAAAACTCGAATGGGGAGAAGTAGAAAATTTGAACAGACCCATAAACAGTGAAGAAATTAAATCAGTTATCGAAAATCTCTCAACAAATAAGAGTCCTGGGCCAGATGGCTTCCAAGGGGAATTCTACCAGACATTTAAAGCAGAGTTAATAGCTATACCTAAACACAGAAATGAAAGGAAAGCTTCTGGACTCATTCTATGAAGCCAGAATTACCTTAATTCCAAAAACAGACAAAGACCCCACTAAAGAACAGAATTACAAGCCAATATCCCTGATGAACCTGAATGTAAAAATTATCAACAAGGTACTACCAGCAAATCAATTCAACAACATTAAAAGAATGCTTCATCATGATCAAGTGGGATTTATTCCTGGACTGTAGCCATGGTTCAATATCTGCAAACCTTAATGCGATACACCATATTAATAATAATTAAAAAAAGGATAAGAACCATATGATCCTTTCAGTAGATGCAGAAATAGCATTTGACAAAATATAGTAACCTTTCTTAATAAAAACCCTCAAGAAAGTCAGGATAGAAGGAACATACCTCAACATCATAAAAGCCATATATGAAAGACCCACAGCTAATATCATCCTCGATGGGGAAAAACTGAGAGCATTTCCCCTGAGATCAGGAACACAACAGAGATGTCCACTCTATTGTTGTTCATCATAGTATTGGAAATCTTAGCCTCAGCAGTCAGATAACAAAAACAAATAAAAGGCATCCAAATTGTCAAGGAAGAAGTCAAACTTTCACTTTCATCTTTGCAGACAAAATGATAGTCTACATAGAAAACCCGAAAGACTCCACCAAAAAATTGCTAGAACTAATATATGAATTCAGCAAAGTTGAAGGACATAAAACCAATGTACAGAAATTGGTTGCATTTCAATACACCAATAATGAAGCAGAAGAAAGGGAAACAAAAGAATCAATCCCATTTATAATCACCACAAACCATAAGGTACTTAGGAATAAACCCAACCAAAGAGGTAAAAGATCTGTGCTCTAAAAAGTATAGAACCCTTATGAAAGAAATTGAAGAAGACACAAAGAAATGGAAAAATATTTCATGCTCATGGATTGGAAGAATGAATATTGTTAAAATGTCTATACTACCCAAAGCGATCTACAATTCAATGAAATCCCTATCAAAATAACACCAGCATTGGGGTGCCTGGGTGGCTCAGTCGGTTAAGTGACAGTCTCTTGATTACTGCTCAGGTCATGATCTCATAGTTTATGAGATCGAGATGGAGGCTGCTTGAGATTCTTCCTCTTTCTCTTCCCCTCCCCCTCTTGCACTCTCTCTCAAAATAAATAAATAAACTTAAAAAATAATAACACCAGTGTTTTTCATAGAGACAGAACAAACAATTCTAAAATTTGTATGGAACCATAAAAGACCCTGTATAGTCAATATAATGTTAAAAAAGAAAACCAAAACTGGAGGCATCACAAAACCAGACTCCAAGATGTACTTATACAACACAACACCATACAACAAATAATTTGTTTTTAAAAAGGACAGAGAACGTGAATAGATATTTTTCCAAAGAAGACTTACAGATGGCCAACAAATACATAAAGAGATGCTCAACATCACTCATCATTTGGAAACGCAAATCAAAACCACAATGAGATATCACCTTACACTTGTCTAAATGGCTAAAATAAAAAAGACAAGAAGGGTGCTTGGGTGGCTCAGTTGGTTAAACATCTGACTCTTGGTTTCAGCTCAGATCATGATCTCACGGTGTGCAAGTTCAAGCCCCACATCAGGCTACTCTCTTTGCCCCTTCCCTGCTCATTCTCTATAAATAAATAAGTAAACAAAAACAAACTTAAAAAAAGAGAGAGAGAGAAAAAGACAAGAAATAACAAGTGTTAGTGATAAGGGTTCCCTGAGGCAGTTGTTAGTAATACAGTTTTGGGGTCTCTTCCTCTGAACAGCAGGACTCCTTAGGTTTAGGGTAGAACCGGGAATCTGACTTTTTAACAAGCACCCAGGTGATTCTCACCTTCGTAGAATAGTAGGACTATAGCTAGGAGGTGAGGATTAAATAATTAGCCAAGCTACTGATTAATATAAGTGAACAAATATTTGGTGAGGTTGTGGAGAAAAAGGAACCATGTAAAATTGATATAGCCACTGTGGAAAATACTATGGAAGTTCCTTAATAAAAAAAAACAACAACACCACATGATCCAATAATTCCACTACTGGGCATTTCCCAAAGAAAACAAAAATGCTAATTCAAAAATATATATGCACCCCTATGTTTATTGTAGTATTACTCACTATAGCCATATGGAAGAAACCAAAATGCCCATCAATAGATGAATAAAGAAGATGTGGTACATATATATATATATGTGTGTATATATATATATATATACACACATATATATATATATACACACACACACACACACAATGGAATATTACTCAGCTTTATAAAAAAGAATGAGATCATACAAATTATAACAACATGGATGGGTATTATGCTAAGTGATATAAGTCAGTCAAAGAAAGACAAATACCATATGATTTTACTCATATGTGGAATCTAAATAACAAAACAAATAAAGAAAGAAACAAACAAAAAGCAGAATCATACCTGTAAATACAGAGAACCAACTGACACTTGCTAGAGGGGAGGGGTGTAGGGGCAAAACAGATGAAGGAGTGTGGTAGATATAGGCTTCCAGTTACGGAATGAGTAAGTCATGGGAATAAAAGGCACGGTATTCAGAACACAGTCAAGGATAACGTAATAGTGTTGTATAGTGACAGATGTTAGTTATACTTGTGAGCATAGCATAACCTATGAACTTCTGGAATCACTATGTTGTATACCTGAAACTAACGTAACATTGTGTGTAATCTATGCTCAAAAAAATTGTAATGGTTATATGTGAGCATATCTGGCACAGTGTTTGACACATACTGTTTTAAATTAACAAAATACACTTAACAAAATACAAGATAAACAGTATTGCTCACAATATCTTTAAGACTTGGGAAGGAGTCCCAAGTCTTCCATGAAGCTTTCCTTATTTTTTTCTAACATCAAGCTTTTGCTTATTTATCCCCACACTATTAGAAAGAAACGATCTCTTCCTGTACTTAACTCCTATTTGGTGTGACAATATCTTGGTATAGCATTCTTCTAGCCTCTGTCTTATACTGATAATAATTCAAATATACATATTATTTCTCATACTAGATAGTAAGTTTCTTACACCATAGATATTTCTGTATATTCACAATTACTAAATATTTATTTATTATCTATTCAACAGTCAATAGATATTTGATGAGTAAATCCCTCTCTGAATGTATGCCATACTCTCAGTTGATAGTCACAGTGCCCATACCTTCTAAATCTTTTGCCATAGTTCCAATTTTTAAATACCCTATTCTTTCAAATTGTTTGATTTTTAGACTAGGTAAATATCATAGATTAGTTCTTCATATCCATTTCAATACTTTCTAACATGCTGAGGCTGGAACTTAAAACTAAAGTTTTCAGGTTTTCATTCATGTTTAGGTTCCTGTCTTGTGTTCATATGAGACTTTGATTCACACATTAGTAACGTAGAGAGGGAGGCAGAGTATGGGACATTCATTTATCTGATATAAAGTATGGCCAAAGTTTGGGAGCCAGTAGATTCTGGTTCATCAGCCCTGCAAAGGAAGCAGCAGCAACAGCAGCAACTTTCTCTATTGTGACTGAGAGGAGGGGATCCTGGAGGCTGAACATTGTTCCTGGGGCTCGCCTAATGTCCCCTATGCCAACTTTCACAATGATTTTAAAGAACCAAATTCTCGGGGCGCCTGGATGGCGCAGTCGGTTAAGCGTCCGACTTCAGCCAGGTCACGATCTCGCGGTCCGTGAGTTCGAGCCCCGCGTCAGGCTCTGGGCTGATGGCTCGGAGCCTGGAGCCTGTTTCCGATTCTGTGTTTCCCTCTCTCTCTGCCCCTCCCCCGTTCATGCTCTGTCTCTCTCTGTCCCAAAAATAAATAAAAAACGTTGAAAAAAAAAAAAAAAAAAAAAAAAAAGAACCAAATTCTCTTTCTACTTCAACTAGCTAAGGTGAATTCTGTAACCTATAACAGAACACTGACAGATATAATCACCCTGGAAAAACTGCTCTATATTCTTTTTTGTTTGACAATTGGAAATATGATAGCATTTAATAGAGTTATTGGAAGCATTAAATTAGACAACACATATGTGAAGTCTTTAGCACATAACAGGCACACAACTTATTGTTAGTCTCTGTTTTCTGCAAAGAGTTGATCTTGCTCCTATGTATTCACAGATGTCCTTATCACCCTACTGACAGCATCCTTGAATTTTTAAAATAGAGATGACCTTACTCATTTGATTGACTAGGGTATTTGGGGGCAAAGGAATTAAAGTTTAGAATACTTCAAAGGTTTCTGGCATGAAACTTCAATGGCATGAAAGCTTCTACTTTCTAAGATATCTGGAATTATCCCAGAGTTCCAGTGTTTCAGTTATTGATAAGCAAATTAACCAAACCAATAAACTTTATGAATTGACAGAGCAGGGTTCCTTATAAGCCTAAAGGGAAAAATACCATGTAAGCTCCACATTAGATGAATGGTGAAAATAACCACATAAATATAGTAATAACTATTTTCTGATTGAATTTCATAATTATTTCACCTAAATTTATTTTTGATAAATATTAATTGAATGGATAAACTGATATATTATATAACTGTGTGTTAAAATAAATCCACACATTAAAAAATTATTGTTATTCTTGCTCATGAATTTTAGTCAAGAAAATACATCCACATGAATGCTATGTAGATGACACCAAAATTCTACTTACGTTTGGTGGTGTTAACTCTAATAAAAAAAAGTATTTAACAGAGAACTAAGAAAAGTTCCAAATATTGGACAAAGCCTTCATCTGCTGCTACCACACACTTGCTGTTTTCAAAGCGAGACATATGCAGAGGGAATATTACAGGCAAAGACACATGCTGTCACATCAGATATGTGTCCTCAGTCTCTTAATTGATAAGCAGGCCTGGATCAGATCTGAGACACAAGGTCATTTCTTGTTCTGCTGACAAGTCTCAACAGCCTCTTTGTACTTCCCCCCAGACCCACAATGGCCCTCAAGGTCTTAAAACTTTGATAGTTAAAGGAGGCATGGAAAGATTAAACAAGCAAAGAGGTTTTAATCTAAGGTTTAGCGTGAAGAAGCCATCAGCTGCCTGTTCTATGTGCCCTTTGCCTTGTCTCCTGCCCTCCTTTGCTTGGGATCCCAGTTTATTTTCTTCTTGGATCTCTAGAAATGCATATTCCTCCTTCTAAAACATCTTCCTCAGATTATTCTCAATAACTATTCACATGAAACACAAAAGAGAAGAGTATTATATGACATTTCAAAAAGAGTCAAGATAAGAGAATTTTCCTTAAAAGATAAGAGAATTGGCTACTACTAAATTTGCTTTACCCACCAAAGCTTGATACCTAGCCCTATGTGTAGTCGTTTGTCTTCCATGCTTGGGAGTACTCTTCTCTTGAGTGAAAGGAATAGAAAGAAAGTTGTGCTTCTCCCTAGAGTTTACTGTACTGTTAACACTGTTCAATCATCTTTTGTGTATTTTAAGCCTCTCACTAGTACTTTCTGAGTAATTTTAATGCCTTAAAGTCCTACATCATGAGTAATAGTTATTTCCCGAACAACCAGAGAGAAGGAAAATCAAGGCTTGCCAAAAGGATTAGGATGAATCACCAGGCTGATTTGCTAGGAAGACGTTGTTCTCTGTTTCCCCATCTGATAATCATATAGCATCTTCTTTGTTTGTTGACCCTCAGAGATCACTAGGGAAATGTCTCTAACTTCTTTGTCACTGTTGCTCTTGAAAATCCTATAGCACTTGTGAACCAGGTCTCCAAGGATGTGTCTTTTAAAGAATGGTTGTCTCTACTGAGCAGTGGTCTTATTGCATCCTTGACCTGTTCAGCTATAGGTTCTGCCTGAATAAGGTCTGTGGGAAGAGTCAACATGCAAAGCCTGCCCAAGGTCAGTGGCAGGGAAACAGAATGAAAGCAAGAGAGAGAGGAATGGGAAGGGATATACCTCAAACAGCTATGGAGAAAAAACATACAAAACTGAAAAATTGCTCTCCTTTGGACTATCATCCAACGGGGGCATCCAACAGTCCCAGAAGTAACCTTTGCATTTTGGTTATATTGCATTTTTTTCAACCAATAGCAGAGTAATTTTTCATTTCTTTATAATCCATCTGGACCCCAAAGTCTTTCCCAGGCAAGGAGAATTACAAAGTCATGGAACTCTTGAGTTTCATAGAGAAACAATTTTCCAGGATTTAGATCAGCCTCTTTTTTATTTGCTTTCCCCTTTCTTTCCCTTTTCCTTTCTGTAACTTATCTGCAAATCCTTTCAGGTGGAGAGGCAACACAGGCCATATTCTTTGAGTACCTCTCCACAGATCTGGCCACTGGGCAACTGAACCAAGGTCTCCAAGCCAGACTCAACCAAGATGACCTACTTCACCCAGCGTCCTAAAGAGAAGTAAACAATGCACTATGGTGAGACATCTAATCTTTTTTATGTAGATTTTTTTTAATGTTTTGCTTATTTTTGAGAGACAGAGAGAGAGACAGAGTATGAGCAGAGGAGGGGCAGAGAGAGAGAGAGGGAGACACAGAATCTGAAGTGGGCTCCAGGCTCTGAGCTGTCAGCACAGAGCCCGAAGTGGGGCTCAAACCCACTATGAGCTCATGACCTGAGCCAAAGCCAGATGCTTAACCAACTGAGCCACCGAGGCATCCCAAGTAAGACATCTATTCTTAATTAAATATGATAAACTATTTACTTATTGAGTGCCAACCATGCATCAGGACCTGTGCTAGATACTAGAGATAAAAGGACAAACAAGATGAAAATGGATAAAATTGGAATTTTCAAGAAGTTCACAAATATAGTAGTGGTGAAATGTAAGCAAAGTGATACATGTTATCATGATTATGATGCTCTAAGTTCCAAAATGTTACAAAACCAGATAGCTAGGGATGATGGGCAGGAGGTAGGTGATAGTGGGAGTTGGGTGGGGGTAGGGTTGGTTTTATAAAGAGGATGGATCTGAGTAGGCACTTTACAGGTGGCAAGCGCTAAAAAGAATTTCAGGTAGAGGACAGAGTATGCACAACTGCACAGTCTTGAAGAAGGATGTTGCCCTGAAAAAATACAAATTCTTGAGCTTTGGTTGAGTATCTAACAAAAAAACAAGATTAAGATATGATAAATGTGAGGGTCAGATCATGAGAGACCTGCTATGTAATGTAAGGAGTTCAGATGTACAGTTGTCACTATAGGACTTGAATTGGAGAGTTACATGATCATATTTATTTTAGCAAAATCACTCAGTCTGGAACAGGAATACTGTTTAGCGCCTATATGTGTTGTTTTAAATGGACAATATACTTTTTGCCAGACTCTGTATGGGTTCTAGCCCCTTGCAATGCATGTCCACTCTACCTCTGCTGAGACTTAAACTTTCAATTTTCCTTTCCAGCCTACCCTCTACCCGAATGACACAAACTACCTCCCTTTATTTGCACTATTCCCCTAGTTCTCACCTAACTTTCCCTTCCTTCTACTTCCCACCTACCATCTTCCAAGTAATACACATCAATCTACTCCTTTAACTCAGCTAGGGAGCCCCTCCTCTGACCGAGCCAAGATTCATTTCCTAACAAAGACCTTCAGAGTTAGGAAATGGTGGCTAGATGGAGCACAACACATCAGTAGCTGGATCAGAGGTCAATGTGCAGTGGGAAAGGCCATGTAGGTTTAGACCAACATGAGGGTCTAATGAGGGATGAGGTGAAAAGTATCATAGTACTAGGAGGTCTTAAATGTTAGACATACTTACAAGGCAGGTGACTCATGGGAAATGACTAGATAAATCAGGTTTTGGAACTTTAGGTTGATCACAAAGGCTTACATGGATGTAAAAGCTATGAGGAGCTTGGACATAAAAGACTTGAATAAAAAGAGAAATTGGTTTTAGTATGAGGGTCAAGATTGAAGATCAGGAGAATGGGTGACATGGTAAAGAAATAAAGAAAGAGCAGACTGTGGATACACAATTTGGGTGTGAACTGGGAGCATGGCAGTGAGAAGACAGAGAGGTGGGAAGCAATACCTAAAGAGGGAGGATTATTGCTTAGTTGAAAGAGTATAGATCTGGGGCACTAACAGTTTTAGCTTGTAATTCCATTTCCACAAGTTTTTACTTGTATGAATTTAACCAAATTATTTACCCGATTATCTGTAATGTGGGACCAATAATATCTACCTTTATTAGGTTGCTGTGAGAATTAAATGAGTTAAAATATGGAAAGGACAAAGTACAAATTCTGCTGTGTGATAGATACCCAGTTAATGATGAATATTTTTATTATTGGACAGATTATATTGGAGAAGGCAGAGATCAGGAGGGAAGGTGATGAAGGCCAAGTAGGAAAACTGGGAGAAAGTGAAGGACAGTAGTCCCAGGTGGCCCTCATTCATGTTCTCAGAATGGTGGGTGTATGTGAAGATCTAGGTCATGCCTGAGAAAATACAGCAATATCAACTTCCTCAAAATGTCAAGAATAAATTACAAATCTTAAAAATCAAGGGAATTCAAGCTAACATTAGAGAATATGTAAAGTGGACTCATCTTGTTTTCTACATCTGGTCAGTGTGATAAGAGTTATTTTGTCAGATGTTGTAGGATTCTGTGCTGGAAATGGGGAGGGAATTAGTAAAAAGTTAAAAAAAATGTGAAAAGGACTGATCATATATAACATCCTCCAGCCTTATCTTGATCCATTTCTCTCCTCCATGCGCCAATTCTTTCTAATCAAAGTGCAAATCATTCCATCATTAACTTTTTATATCTACTTTGTGCCTTTGGATTTGCTATTGTTTCTCCTTGATATTTCTCCTCCATTCCAAAACTCTACAAGCTTCATTTCAGTTCAAATGGTACCTCCTCAGTAAAGGCTTTTTGAGTTCCTCTGACAAAGAGTTACTCTCTATCCTGGGTTCCTAATACTTAGTATTTGGTTGAGAATTAGAAAACTCAATATTCTATTGTAATGCTTATTACATTATATTCTAATTCTCTGTTCCCTTCTCTTTCTTCTTTACTAAACAGTGCCAAATTTATGTTTGTCGTAGTGTTCTCAGTGCCTGGAACTGTCATGGTAGGGTTGAAGGTGTGGGAGCTAAGGTTAGGCGAGGAGTCAGGGAGTGGAAAATTAAAGCTGACATTTTTAAAATGGTAATATCACCAGAAAGTAGCAGCAATATAAAATAGGCAAT
The DNA here is from genome assembly GCF_028018385.1 of Neofelis nebulosa. Classification (NCBI taxonomy): domain Eukaryota; kingdom Metazoa; phylum Chordata; class Mammalia; order Carnivora; family Felidae; genus Neofelis; species Neofelis nebulosa. The sequence goes on along the minus strand of NC_080791.1, from coordinate 63,799,595 downwards.
GGAGAGGAAAGAGGGATTAATTAATGGTACAGTGTTTTCAAGCAGATGCAAAAATATTACCAGTAAAGAAGGATTATTTTTAGAAAGACACATCATTGATTAACCAGATAAAAGTTGTAGGAAATGATTCAGATAAGAAGAATATGCCAGAAGCATTCTTAAAATATCAATAAGATCAGGTCATTTAACTGCTCAAAACCTTCCCAAGTGTCCCCAGTATACTGAGAGTAAAGGCCAACACGATTACACCTGCTTAAAAGGCCTGTGGTGACTCTCTCTAAAAAATAAATTAAAAGAACATCAAAGGCCTGTGGTGATCAGCTCATCATCACTTCTCCTATCCCTTACTTCTCTGACTTCATCTCTCCCTTCCACTCATTCTACTCCAACCATACTGGACTTGCTGTTCCTTACATTGTATCTCACCTTAGGATCTTTGAACTGCTTGTTCCCTTTGTCTGGAAAGCTCTTTCATCAGACAACCAAATGGCTGTCACATTCTTCATGATTCTGCTCAATAAGGCCTATCCTGATCACCCTATTTGAAATATGAACCTGCTCAACTCTCTGCAGTTGTGATTTTCCTTACCTTGCTCTATTTATTTTATCCACAGAACATATCAGTTCTTACATTTATATCTCTATCGTGTATATTCAAAGTCCTGAGAAGTACCGTATTTACTACCTGTATCCTTCTACTAGGATGTAACTTCTTAAGATTAGGGCTTGTTTTTGTCTGTTTTGGTCAGGGAGATATTTCAAGCATCTAGAATAGTGCCTGTCACATAGTAGGTGCTCAATGAATATCTGTGAAAATAATGAATTTAACATAAAAGAGATGGGGTCTCTGATAGATGGTTTTCCTGAAAAATGGGATGTGTAGAGCAGATGGAGGGACTGGTCTTAGATAAGAAGTAAAGAAGGAATGAGCAAAGATGTCAGAAGGTGAGCATAATGACTTGATAGTGGGAAGTTGAATAAATATGTATCCTAGAGCTTCATTTGTAAAATAGAAGGTAAAATTGTGCTGAGTATCAGAGAAAAGAGTGAGGATGGCCGATTGGAGATCAGAGGCAAGAGTCTTTGAGAAACGTGGAGAGTGAATTGATTTAAAACATTGTGTAGGATAGCCATTGTTTGTGAATGAGTTGAGCTCCATGACCATAAATTTATGGCAGTAATCATTTGTCTTCTTTTTATTAAGTTTATTTTATTTTATTTATTTGAGAGAGACAGTGTGAGTGGGAGAGGCAAAGAGAGAGGGAGAGAGAGAGTCCCATGCAGGCTCCGTGCTACCAACACAGAGCCTGATGCTGGGCCTAAGCCAAAATCAAGAGTTGGACACTTAACTAATGGAGCCCAACTGAGCCACCCAGGTGCTCCTCATCTGCCTTCTTTTGTGAGTTTTCTCCAACAGGGCTCAGCTGCTCAGGTGCAAATAAGAAAGTCCCATTAGTTTTCTTCTGAAGGCAATATTAGGAACTTCTATATACCTGAGTATATATCTTTTTTGTTTTAATGTTTATTTATTTATTTGGGTGGGGGGCAGAGAGAGAGAGAGAATCTTAAGCAAGCTCCATGCTGTTAGCCCAGAGCCCTATATGGGGCTCGATCACACAAATCATGAGATCATGACCTGAGCAGAAATCAAGAGTTGGATGCTTAACTGACTGAGCCACCCAATCGCCCCAAGTATGTATCTTTCTTATGGCTGTAACACACTAAACTCTAATGGCTTCTTCACTTGTTTTTATCTTCTTCTCAAGACTTTGAATAGGGAAATATGACTTTTTCTTCTTTATATTTTCAAAATGCAGTGTGGGACCAGGCACCCATTAAGTATTCAATAGATCTTTCTCTTAACTATTAACAATACTATAAATTGTTTATGATTTGTTGAATTGTTTAATATTATATCCTTTTTTGACTCTTAAGGGAATTAAAATTTAGATAATCTGAGGTTTGCTTCAGATTATATAAAGTTAGTCAGAGATAGATCATGGACTAAAATTCAGGTCTTAAAATTATATGTCCCAGTGGTCTGTAGTTTTCTTCATGCTTTAGTACACTCTGAGTACTGGGGCCCCTTTGTCCATGTCAAGTCTCTTGTTATGTTACTCTTTTGTTTTCTATGATTCCTAAAATATCAGAAATGAATGAGTGTGCATTTACATGTAAAAATTCCTTCACAACACTGTACTGTAATTGTTCCAGTTTAGGCTAGGTGCTTCTATACTGCCTCACAACTGGGGTAAAAATGACCTCCCTGAGAGAGTTGTTAAAATTCATTAAAGGATATCTCCTTTTTAGTGGAGGAAGAAGTCAAATTTGAGTTATATTTTACTGTGGTAATTTTTCCCACACATATAACCAACTATTTTATTGGAGATCTGGGGTTTTGGCCCACATAGTACATAATAAATCAGAAATCACTACTAAACACCTCGGAAATTTCACATCTTGTGCTTTTCAGTTCCCTAAATTCTGCTTTTCCCTTTCCAGGTCATCTCTATTGGTCTCCTCGAAAAAGATGTTTCTCTTTTCAGATTAATTTTGTTTATAATCTCAAGCCAACTTCTATCTCTATTTTTCTCTTTCTTCTATCCTCACTTGTGAAGAAAGTGTTTTTAAATTTCAGTTCTCTCTTTGATCCTATTGTGCTTTAGGAAACCTTCTGAGTTGTTGAATCTCCTGAGTCCCCACTCTCAAGGTAACTTCTTAAATGCAACTTGTGTTCAGCAATGTCCATATTGAGGAGGGTTTTCAGAGTCAAGGAGTAGAGAGAATTAATCAAGTAACACTTCTGACAGTATCAAAATTTTGAACCAGTCTTTGAAGAAGATATAGATGAACTGTACAAATTAATTTGGAATCAAATGTGAACCATTTTATATGTATATATAAAACCATTATATATGTATATATAAAGGCATTTTATATATACATATATACATGTACGCATGTATATATAAAATAGTATAGTATATAGTATATATGTATATATAAAATACTATTATTAGGAGCCATCTAAAAAATAAAAATGTGCTTAATTATTCAAGAGAGCAGACATTCTTCATTCAATTTTTAAGTCCATGGCCCTAAAAATAGGCAAGTAATTGTTAACTACTTTGGCCAGCATCCTGAAAAGACCATCCTGAAGAGTGCACCAAAGGCAGCAATTCTCCTGGTCAGGAGGGTGTTTTCCAGTTGATATTTTATTTTCTCCAGAATTTTAACTACGCTGCTTCCCTGTCCTGCCCTTGGCACTTGTTCCAACCATGATGGTCTTTTGCCTTATAACAGCCTGTGAAACCTGGAAATATGCTGATAAGGAAAGTATTTACTCCTAGTACTACCTGACGACATTTCTCACCTAGATCTGTGGGACTAAATCCTGAATCTGACCCCATGACTCTGCTTTAAGATTCATTGTTTGTCTGTTTTGTGCTTTTACCAACTATTAAATCCTTTTTTATTTTTACAAGATTCTTATAATTATCACTTATTTCATCCAGTTGACAATCATAACTTATGTAATGATTTCCTCACTCTTAAGTATCATAATGTTATGAACCTCTTCATATATATGGTTTCTGGTATTAGTTTGAATTAAATTCTCATGAGTAAAATTATCTTAATAAAGGGTATTATTGTTTTAATGACTCTTAAACTTGGTATAGGGACTTTATAAACATTAACTTTAGCAAAATACATTAATTATTATTAGTTTATCAAAGAGAATTAAAATTTTCCTTTAACCACAGTTCCTTTTTTAAAAATTTTTTTTAACGTTTATTTATTTTTGAGACAGAGAGAGACAGAACATGAACAGGGGAGGGGCAGAGAGAGAGGGAGACACAGAATCTGAAACAGGTTCCAGGCTCTGAGCAGTCAGCACAGAGCCTGACGTGGGGCTTGAACTCACGGACCATGAGATCATGACCTGAGCCGAAGGCAGACACTTAACCGACCGAGCCACCCAGGCGCCCCTAACCACAGTTTCTAATGCTATAATTTTGTAAGTGGGAAATTATGGTGCTGGGAGAGAATTATATATATATGACAGCTCAAGCGTTTTTGAATATACAATGATATTAGAGGAATATCATTGTAACTTCAGCCTCATTTATGTTTGCCACTATTTTTTAAAAAATTTTTATTTAAATTCTAGTTAAAGTACAGTGCAATATTGGTTTCTTTGGATTCTTAACGTTGTGTCTTTGGTGGATTTGTTTTCAGGCTCTGTTCTGACATCTGATTTTCTGGGGAGGATCTTGTGGCCTTTCAGGACTGCCAAATCACAACCTGGGACCAGATTGTGGCACTAGGGTTAAGTTTAATGATAAAGTACCTACAGCCTGAGGGCCCCTTGCTACTAATGTGGATCTCATTCTTTGATTTGTGCTATTTTCATTAAATCCTTTGTCTTTTGGTGTCTTAGTCATGTCAAAGGAAAATACCACCTATGTTAGTGAATTCATCCTGGTGGGCTTCCATACTTCCCCTTGGCTACAGGTTCTGCTTTTCCTTCTCTTCCTCATCACCTACCTGTTTGTGCTGCTGGAGAATTTGGTTATCATTCTCACTGTATGGGTTACTGGGTCCCTGCACAAGCCTATGTACTATTTTCTGGGCACCATGTCCTTTCTGGAGACTTGGTATGTATCTGTCACAGTCCCTAAGATGTTGGCTGGATTCCTACTTCATCCCAATACCATCTCCTTCCTGGGATGCATGATCCAACTCTATTTCTTCATCTCACTTGCCTGTACTGAATGTGTGCTCTTGGCTGCCATGGCCTATGACCGTTACGTGGCTATATGTTGTCCTCTTCATTATCCAGCCATGATGACCACAGGATTTTGCGTTCAGCTGACCATCAGTTCCTGGGTGAGTGGCTTCACCATCTCCATGGCAAAGGTATACTTCATCTCCCGAGTTGCCTTCTGTGGCAATAATATCTTGAACCATTTTTTCTGTGATGTTTCTCCTATCCTCAAACTGGCCTGCATGGATTTTTCTATGGCTGAGATGGTGGACTTTGTGCTAGCCATTCTCATTCTTGTGTTTCCCCTCTCAGCCACTGTCCTTTCCTATGGCTTCATTGTCTCTACCATCCTGCACATTCCCTCAGCCACTGGGCAGTGGAAGACCTTCTCCACCTGTGCCTCTCACCTTACAGTGGTGGTCATCTTCTATACAGCTGTGATCTTCATGTATGTCCGACCTCGAGCCATTGCTTCATTCAATTCTAACAAATTGATCTCAGCCATTTATGCAGTCTTTACTCCCATGCTCAACCCTATTATCTATTGCCTGAGGAACAAGGAGGTCAAAGATGCCATCAGAAAAACCATGTCTAGTGGCCAAGCCCTTTTCTTGAGAGATTGTCTTTGCTAAAGAGACTCAGACATGCCTTCTCTTTTCATTTAACTTAATCTCAAAAAAACACCTATATTAGGTAAAAGTCTGCAATTATAAACACACTGACTTAGTACACAATTGAAGGATAAGAGGCAAAAAAAAAAATATCAGAGGAAATCTCCTTTTCTTTCAGGCCTTAATTAAATGCTTCTTTTTCTAACATAGTAAGTGAAATAACCAGAACTTTAAGAGACATATATTGGTACTGGAGTTTTAAAATAATTTTATTTTTATGAAGATGCTAAGAAATAATCAGTTATTATCCAACTAGTTTTTATAGTTCTATCCATTTTGATTTTGTTTTGTTTTTATTAATTTTTTTAATTTTTTAATTTTTTTTTTTTTTAATGTTTTTTATTTATTTTTGGGACAGACAGAGACAGAGCATGAACGGGGGAGGGGCAGAGAGAGAGGGAGACACAGAATCGGAAACAGGCTCCAGGCTCCGAGCCATCAGCCCAGAGCCTGACGCGGGGCTCGAACTCACGGACCGCGAGGTCGTGACCTGGCTGAAGTCGGACGCTTAACCGACTGCGCCACCCAGGCGCCCCAATTTTTTTAATTTTTTAAAATGTTCTATTTATTTTTGAGAGACAGAGAGACAGAGTACAAGTGGGGGAGGGGCAGAGAGAGAGGGAGACACAGAATCAGAAGCAGGCTCCAGGCTCTGAGCTGGAGCTCAACTTTTGGTTAGTCAGCACAGAGCCCAATGCGGGGCTCTAACTCACAAACCGTGAGATCATGACCTCAGCCCAAGTCAGACGCTTAACCAACTGAGCCACCCAGGCACCCCAATTTTGTTTTGTCTTAAAAGCCCTCTTTTTCTTAGGGGGAGTAAACAAAAAGAGGTTCTGCTATCATTAACTTCATGGCTAGGACCTGTTTATTGCTTCCTAGAGGGTTAGGGGCCTGGTTCCTTTTATAATCAATTGATGATATCTCATTTTAATCACTTTCTCAAATTTAAGAAAATATGAAAGAAAAACTTCTTTTAGGCTGTAACAGAAATACCGCAAGGTAGACAGCATGCAACACTTATCATGGCAGAGAGAAAGCAAATTTAACATACATTTGTGTGTATATATGTGTTTGTGTGTATAAATATAGTTATATATTATTATATGCAGCATTTACACGTAACAATTATGTAATTTTAGAACATAAAAATGTATAGTTTCAATAAACTATATGTATTTAATATATAACTTCATGCTTTAGTTTTCTTCCTTTGTTGGAATTTCTACATGTGTAATTTTTCAGATGTTATAGAGTCAGCAGCTAGACCTTCAGAAAACCTAGTAGCAATTCATTAAAGCCCATTCCTTTTCAGGTAAAGGAAGCATTGACATTGACAAGAGGCCACAAAAGTGCTTTTGCTTAGATGGTACTTGGCCTAGATGTGCAGCATTTTCCGAGGTTTCCGAGAACATTCCTCTTCTCATTAGTTTCCTTTTTGATGGTGGAAAGGCAGATGCAATATCCTACTATATACTTTCAGTCAGACATTATAAAATGATAGACGAGAGATGGATTCTGTCTGGCTCAGCAACAATATTGGATGAGTGAATTAATGAAATATAGTCTGTCGAGTGTTTAAGGATGGCAGGCATACTATTTTACCCCAACACTTTGGAAACCACATTACATAAGTTTAATTGGGTTATTGATACCGTATTTGCTTTGTTTTGACTTTATTTACATTGTAACTACATGGTCTTCCCATTTTGTATTAAGTTTTTGTATAACGTCACATGGGGTTGTTTTAATTTAATTTTATATAGATTATTATATTTTACAGACTGTGGTAGTTTCCAATTTACCTGAACCTGTTATTTCCTCCTGGTCTTCCTTATTTGTAGCCTAACAACTGTACATTCATAATAATATATATAATTTTTATTTTATTTATTTATTTTTTACTGTTTGCTTATTTTTGAGAGAAAGAGAGAGACAGAGTGTGAGTGAGGGAGGGGCAAAGAAATAGAGGGAGACACAGAATCTGAAGCAGGCTCCAGGCTCTGAGCTGTCAGTACAGAGCCCTACATGGATCTTGAACTCAGGAACTGCAAGATCATGACCTGAGCCAAAGTCAGATGCTTAACCAATTGAGCCACCTAGGTGCCTCTGTACCATTTTTCTTTAGTCAAAAAGAAGCGCTATGGGCCATGGCCCTCACACAGGCACTGAAAATAATATAAGATGCTCTATCTTGAATCATATCATTTCTACCCCATCTTCGAATTTTTTTAGTCTTTTTGTCAAAAGACAGCAGTGTTGGGGCGCCTGGGTGGCTCAGTCGGTTGAGCGTCTGACTTCAGCTCAGGTCATGATCTCATACTCTGTGAGTTCGAGCCCCGCGTTGGGCTCTTTGCTGACAGCTCAGAGCCTGGAGCCCACTTCAGATTCTGTGTCTCCCCCTCTCTCTGCCCCTCCCCTGCTCATGCTCTGTCTCTCTCTGTCTCAAAAATAAATAAAAACATTTTTAAAAAATTTAAAAAGATAGCAGTGTTATGCTGTATATATTTCTGCTTGAAAATCTTTGTTAATTCCTAATGGCCAATTAGTGCTATTTTGAAACCTCACAACATTATTTTTTATTCTTAAAATTCTTTTTAATTTTGGTTAGGTTAAGCAGCCCTGCCTGTGGTCATTTATTATTCTAATCTCAACTATCATCTATATTTATGAACTGACATTCCTTTTCTAGTCTAGACTGTCTGATTTTTAAAGTTTTCTATACAGCCATTAGATCAGTTGTTATACAAATCCTCTGTGTACTTACTAACCTTCTAATTTATTTGGTGAACTGGATTTCCAAGAGAGTTAACTTATTGTTTCTATAACAGTGCATTGTTCTCTCTCCATTTATGATGTGTTTGCTTTTTATGTTTCTTTTACTTTAATATTTAAAATATTTTACTTTCAAATGTTTAAAACATTCAGAAAAGTAGAAAAGGGTACAATTAACAATTTCATCCACAACTCAGATTTTAAGAATTAAAGATCAAAAACTATACGTAATTAGGTTTCATATTGTGCTCCATATTTAATGTTATACTCCAGTTATAACTATGTTATTTTGTTCAAAATTCGAAGAGTGACATTCAAGAAGGAAAGACAGCGTGACTTGTATCTGAAAAGAAATATGCAGAGAAGGAGGTGGATAGAAAAGGCTATAGTTTTCCTGGATTTCCATCAGACAGTGAACCAGCAAGAAAGTGATGGATAAATTGTCAAAACTCAGGGTAGCCAGAAGTTTTCTAGGTGACTAAATTGGTAAAATTTTCCCTTTACTGCAGAAAAATGTATATTGAATGTACAAGTAAGGGTGCAAACAAATAAATAGAACCAGTAGGAGATGTATATTAAGAGATTTATTATGCAGTTGTGGGGATGGCAAGGCAAATCTGAAATTTATAGGGCAGGCTGTCAGAAAAGGCAGCCGGGAAGTCTCAAGCAGCTAAAGCTGCTTCCCACAGGTGAAACTTCTTTTCCTCAGGGAAGTCTCAGTTCGGCTCTTACAGCCTTTCAACTGATTGAATCAGGCTCCTCTAGATTATCTAGAATAATCTTTCATACTTAAGGTCACCTGATTATGGACTTTAACCACTTCTACAAAATACCTTCACAGCAACACCTAGATTAATGTTTGTTTGAAAAATTGGGGACTAAAGCCTAGCCAAATTGACACATAAAACTGACCACAACGGTCCATCTCTTGTCAACTTGGCACTCATACACATCTCTGTAAACCACACCCTCTCCAAATAAAGATAGTAACGAAGTCATACTTCTACCTACCACAATACAACTTAACTTGTGTATATTCTAACTGAAAATATGCTAACTCCTGCTCCAGAAGATGCAAAGTCCTTAGAGGATGTTTGCTCTTCTCCTGTAACTCAAATACTGTGATATAAAGTTAATTTCTTAACATATCTTATGTTACGTGGTATAGGGATAAAGGAGATAAGGAAATGAAAACATATTTGTGAGATATATATATACATATATATATATACATACACAAAATATTGTGTGTATTCATAATAGAAGAAATACTAATAACTAATAAACTATTATAAATCTCATTTTATTTCTGAAACTGCTCACAGGGTTTTAACTAGTATTTGTGATTGCCTTCTTCAACTACCCATTCCATATTCTTTTTGCTCTAAAAAAGCACCTCAGCTGTTCATAGTTTTTTGCTGGGTAGGTTAACCCAAACCTTCATTTCTGAAGAGTCTGAGTCATTAGATGTACTGTCTGGACTGGTTTGTTGTAATTTTCCATTAACTATAATCACAGTTGTGGCAGTTTTAAGAGATACCTAAGGAATCTCTTGTACCCTAGACATACTCCTTCCTTACCTCCATTATATAGTAGCAACCAATTTTCCCTTGGATTAGGATCAATCACCTATTGATTCAGAGACATGAGGAGACTAAAGTGACCAGGTGGCAGTCTCAAATTCCAGTTCAATGAAATTACTGTTGTACCTCCTAATGGAAACATACCTTCCTTTGGGACTAAGACCTCTAGGCCAGGAAAGTCACAGGGACAGGATGCAAAAATTTTACTAAGACTCACTAGGGGTAATAAGGAATGGAGCCACTCCTATTTTTACCCCTTGATTGCTGGATATATGCCTATTGGTAGTGGGAGAAATGGCACTATAGATTGGATGCTGATTCAGAGCACACACAGCATCCTGGAGGACATTTCTCCAGCCCTACAAAGTATCACCATCTAGCTGGTACTGTAACTGGCCCTTTAAGAGGTTTTTCCACAATACAATCCAACCAACTACTTCAGTGATGGTGGAGAAAATGGTAAGATCAGTGAATTCCATGAGGATGGGTCCATTGCTATAATTCATTTACTGTGAAGTATACCGCATTTATTGATCTGAAGCAATGCTATGTGGAATAGCATGACAGTGGATAAGGTCATTCTGTAAGTCCACAGATAGTAGTTTTGACATAAGCATTGCATTTAGGAAAGGCAAATCTATATCCAGGGTTAGTGTCTCTTGCAGTGAGAACACAGTGCTGCCCCTTCCATGTTACAAGTGTTCCAATATAAGACCCATGTCAGAGGGATAGTTGTCTATTTTTTTCATTGATATATAACTTAGCATCTCACATCTGGCACATAGGAGTCCAATAACTGTTGAGTAAGAAAATTTAAAAAGAAAACATATCTATGGAGGGAAAATAAAGCAGGAAATCCTGTATGCATTTGTCTTAGTTAATTTGCTCTGAGATACTTATGTTCAGTGAAAGGATTACCTCTTGGGGAAAGACTAAGAGTCTTGCTTCCACAGCTTTTCTGAGACCATGTAGGGTCTTCATTATACCATGGGTCTTGGAGCAGATTGGTAGTACTAGCCCAAGACATGGTCACTAAATGCACAGTCAGGGATGTGAAAATGGCCCTCTGTTTTCCTTTACAGGTGAAGGGTTCCCTCTGGGCCAACAGAGCTCATTTACTGACAGAAGAAAGCAGAGGTGGAAGGTCAGGAATCATACCTAGGGGATTTATTAAAATCCTATCTCCTAGACTAGGATTTCTAGTGAGGGAATAAGTCAGCTGGGGAGAGATTTCCCTTTAAATAAAGCTTCTGGGGAGGAGAGGGAGATCAAAGTCATTGTCCTCACACAGGAAGGCAAAAGAACCACCCCCAAAACAGGGCCCTGGCTCACTGTGGCCCTCAGAGAAAGTGAGGCCCGTCATTTTAGGTTCTCCTTTTGGGTTTTCTCATATCCCCTTCCTTGGATTCTTCCTTTATTCAGCTTTTCCTTCAGAGCCCAATAGGAGTGGAAGCATTTTTAAAAGCCTAAGCAGTGACCTCAGCCTGACACTTGTTTGAGGGCTAGAAAAATTCCTTTACAGGGTGACTGATCAGAGAAGCAGCCTGTCCTAACTCCTCACACAAGAGAGGAGACAGGCAACCTCTTATTCCTACCTGACTCTTCTCTCAGTAGTATTGGCCATTCAGAGACAAGGCTACCCATTCCCAGAGAAGGTCTGCAAAGCCAGAGAAGGCCCTGTCTCACTGACCTCCCATACCTCCTCACAGCAGATACTTTCCCAAATTCTGGCAAAAGCCACTTTATTCACCAATTTCTATCTGCACTCCTTGGCTCCCTCATATAAGCTATTACATCTTGCAGTAAAATCTATCAGCAGTGTCTCCTGTCCATCTGAGGTAAGGATTTTATCTTTGGGAGATATGGCTTCCAGGCCATAAAAATAATAATAATAATTAATAATAATTAATAATAATAATAATTAAGGACAGGGAATTTTTTTAAAAGGTTAATGTTTATTTTTGAGAGAGAGAGAGAGACAGTGTGAGCAGGGGAATGGCAGAGAGAGAGGGAGACACAGAATCCAAAGCAGGCTCCAGGCTCTGAGTCACCCAGGCACCCAGGGCTAGGAATTTTGAATAGGGGTGTGGAATGTGTTGAGCTGGATAATGTAAGTCAGCTGAAAAAATATATACGTAGATAATACAGAATATTGTAATATTGTCATTGTGATGCATAAGTTACTTTTAATTCTAGTATAGATGCTAAAACGATGCACTTTGCAGGAGAAAACAGTCCCTCAGTTTTTTTCCCGCTAAATCAATACCTCTTTCCTTCTATCTATCTCATTCATCTATACACACTGAGCAAATGGACTTCTCATTCTTATGGGATTTTCTGGTTCCTTAAACACTCTCAATTCTTCTATTTAAAACCTCCCAAACTGGCTTTTCTTGATTTCTTTCCATTGCAAATATCTAGCCAATCACCAATTATTATTGTTTCTGCCTCCAACATGTGTTTATTATATATGTGCTATTTTCCTGATCCATCTTACCTGGATGACCACAATCACTTCTGGACATATCTTTGTTGTTGTTCCAAGTTTGTATTTAAATTCTAGCTAACATATAGTGTAATATTGGTTTCAGGAGTAGGATTTAGTGACTTATCACTTCCATATAATTCACTCTTGTCCATCTTCTACCCATTACTCCTTCAACTATAACCTTACAACTATAAGGGTTACTTTAAAAACTTTTTCAGTGTTCACTTATTTTTGAGAGAGAGACAGAATGTGAGCAGGGGAGGGGCAGAGAGAGGGAGACACAGAATTTGCAACAGGCTCCAGGCTCTGAGCTGTCAGCATAGAGCCTAACCCAGGGCTCAAACTCACAAACTATGAGATCATGACCTGAGCCAAAGTTAGATGCTTAACTGACTAAACCACCCAGGCACCCCTAAGAGTTACTTTTAAAAATTGTCTGATGTCACACGTGTGTGTGTGTGTGTGTGTGTGTGTGTGCACTGCATTCCATATCCCCTAGAAGTACAAGCATGATTTGGAGCATATCTATCTCTCCAAATTTATCTCAGTTACTACCTGACTCATCAGTCTTCATTTAGCTTCTCAGAAATTACAAGCTGTTTTCTATTTCATAGATTCTGCACATAATGCATTATATGCTCAAGAGCCTCTTCACTCGTCTTCATTTGAATCATTTATACTCATCTTTATTTTTTTAATTTTTTTTTGTTAATGTTTATTTTTGAGAGACAGAGACAGAGCACAAGGAGGAGAGGGGCAGAGAGAGGAGACACAGAATCAGAAGCAGGCTCCAGGCTCTGAGCTGTCAGCACAGATTCTGACATGGGGCTCAAACTCACAAGCCCTGAGCTGAAGTCGAACACTCAACCAACTGAGCTACCCATGCGCCCCCTATGCTCGTCTTTAAAAACAGCTTGAAATTCACACTCTCAGAGAGGTATTTTCTTTTCTGTCTTTTTTTTTTTTTAATAAAAATAGTATTTTTTATCAAGTAGAATTACTCATCATGTGAGATGGGGCATCCCTTCTGTGAAGGCAGAAAGGGAGAAACATGATTTGATTGACACAGGAGAAGAGTAGAAATAGTCTCCCTTTTCTCATATTCTAAGCCTGCATAATACACAAAATATAATCCCTGGAGGATATTAACCATGTAAATCCTTGGATTGAGAGTAACTTGTTCTTCAAGTGTTCAAAAGATGAGCAAACATTTCTACTAAATTTTAACTTGATAAATGAGCAATTTTGCAATACAAATAGTATGTGAGGTCGAACATGACATGATCATAACTGAGCCAATGGTTCTTTTCTGTCTTTCTCTCTCTCTTTCTCATTGCGGGATTGTTGGTGATCATCTCCCATGCTCAGATCCTGGGTCTCAGACTGCGGTGTTTAGCAGAAATCAGTGATTTTTCAGAATGTTGGAAGATGCCCACAACTGACACTAGTGTATTTTTTGTCACTTCAAAGAACCTATGGACAGCCTTTTGCTTTTCCATTCAAGATTAAGCTTAGAAATGCTTTGCTTCATTCTAGGTCAGGCTGCCTGAAGATATAGACCCTTCCTCTGCTGCCTTCTTGCCAGTTACATTTTTTAAAATATAATTTATTGTCAAGTTAGCTAACATACAGTGTATGCAGTGTGCTCTTGGCTTCAGGAATAGATTCCCATGATTCACTGTTTACATAAAACACCCAGTGCTCATCCCAACAAGTGCCCTCCTCAATGCCCATCACCCATTTTCCCCTTCCCCACATCTCCCCCGCCATCAACCCTCAGTTTGTTCTCTGTATTTAAGAGTATCTTATGGTTGCCTCCCTCTCTGTTTGAAACTAATTTTTCCCCTTCCCAACTCCCATGGTCTTCTGCTAAATTTCTCAAATTCCACATATGAGTGAAAACATATGATATCTGTCTTTCTTTGACTGACTTTTTTCACTTAGCATAATACCCTCCAGTTCCATCCACGTCGTTGCAAATGAAAAGATTTTATTCTTTCTCATTGCCAAGTAGTATTCCAGTGTATATATAAACCACACCTTCATTATCCATTTATCAGTCAGTGGACTCACTCTGCCCCTCCCCCACTCTGTCTCTTTCTCTCTCAAAATAAATACATAAATAAATAAATAAACATTAGATATGTTCTTTCTATACTGATGTTCTTGAGGGTTTTTATTAAGAAAGATGCTGTATTTTGTCAAATACTTTTTCTACACCTATTGACAGGATCATATGGTTCTTATCCTTTCTTCTACTAATGTGATGTATCATATTGATTGATTTACAAATATTGAACCAGAGAGGTACTTTCTTAAATTTTTTTTTAATGTTTATGCATTTTGAGAGAGAGATATGGAGCATGAGTGGCAGAGAGAGAGGGAGACACAGAATTAGAAGTAGTGAGATCGTGACCTGAGCTGAAGCTGGATGCTTAACCAACTGAGCCACCCAGGCGCCCCAAGAGGTATTTTCTTAATTACCAATCCCCATGAGAACCACTATCTCTTCTTTTTCATTATGATAATTTTCACAGTTTGTGATTACACCTATTTTTTTTAGAGAGGAGAGGAGGTGCAAATGAGTGAGGGGCAGATAGAGGGAGAGAGAGAGAGAGAGAGAGAGAGAGAGAGAAGCAAGGCTCTCCCCAAGCAGGGCACGAGCTCACCTGATGTGGCACTCGAACTCACAGACTGTGAGATCATGAACTGACTGAGGTCAGATGCTTAACTGACTGAGCAACCCAGACGCTACTAAACCTATTTTTCAATGCCGTTCATAAGAACGTAACTGAAGATAAGTGCTCCTCAAGATACGTGTACACTTATCTTTTTTTTAAATAGTTTCCTTTTTTTAAATGTTTTTATTTATTTTTGAGACAGAGAGAGACAGAGCATGAGTGGGGAAGGGGCAGAGAGAGAGGGAGACACAGAATCTGAAGCAGGCTCCAGGCTCTGAACTGTCAGCACAGAGCCCGACGCAGGGCTCAAACTCACAGACTGTGAGATCGTGACCTGAGCTTTAGTCGGACGCTTAACCAACTGAGCCACCCAGGCGCCCCAAGTGTACACTTTTCTTGATGAGCAGTGAGTAATATATAGAATTGTTGAATCCTCTATTGTACATCTGAAACCAATTTAATACTATATGTTAACTGTACTGGAATAAAAATTTTTAAAAATGAAGCCTGTGCCTGGGTGGCACAGTCGGTTAAGCATTGGACCCTTGATATCAGCTTAGGTCATGATCTCATGGTTTGTGAGTTCAAGCCTCTCATCAGGCTCTGTGCTGATGGTGCAGAACCTGCTTGGGATTCTGTCTCCTTCTCTCTGCCCCTGCCCCTGCCCTGCTTGTGCACACACACTCTCTCTCTCTCTCTCTCTCTCTCTCTCTCTCTCAAAATAAAGATATAAACTTAAAAAATAAAAGTAAAAATCAGAGATGGTGAAAAACAAAAGAATATAACTTAATGTGGTCAGGTGTTCTATATGTTATGTACTCCATTCTATGCTTGGGAGCTATCTTGTGTTTGGCACACAAGAGGCATGGGAGGGGATGGCTCTTTCTCTCTCCCAAAATTTGCTTCTATGTCAAGAAAATAGTAATATAAGATACCTAGTCTTTACTCTCTCCTCATTTCTTCTCAAGGAAGGGAGGAACATAATCCAATTACAGAATGAACTGAGATAAATTTCTTTTTTTTTTTTTTTTTGGAAGATACAATTGCTAGTACTTGGCCTATCCTGTTCCCCTTTCCCACTCTTCCTTCCTTGTGGGAAAACTGACTTATTCCTATATTGCCTGTGATTGCAAAGGCAATTATGTCCATTTGGGGGTTGGTATTAGGAAACCCATTGCTGACTGACATATAGGCTTCATTCTCAAATTTCTGTTTTATGAAAAATAGGGGTGACACTTTGGCCTGCACAAATATCTTCTTTCTCAATTGGTTCAAAACCTGGGTGGGAGAGAGGGAAATACATATTAGCCCTCTCAAAGACCCTGTATCTCCTGAAAAGCAGGCTGGTTAGCATGTGCCCAGATTTTCCCTTTAATCTTTCCCATTAAGTTGCTCCACATTTTTCAGAAAAAGTAAATGGCAGAGTAGAAGTATAAGGCAGAGACAAGCCCAGAATTATTGCACAATGGGACTCCCCTAACAA
The DNA here is from genome assembly GCF_028018385.1 of Neofelis nebulosa. NCBI lineage: Eukaryota > Metazoa > Chordata > Mammalia > Carnivora > Felidae > Neofelis > Neofelis nebulosa. The sequence continues at coordinate 63,783,146 of NC_080791.1, read as the reverse complement.
TGAGGGAAACATCAGAAGTAGGAAAGAAATGTGCTCTTTTGCAACATGTTATCGGTACATAATGGTGAGTTAATTCATGAATGAAAAAGTATAATACAATATGATAAATTGAACAACTAATCTTGCTGATCAAAGGCTATAATATTATAAAGCCAAGGAGTCTCCAGATATCACATCAGAACTACTTTACCTAGATCTTGTGTAATTTCAGACAAGCAAAGAAACCACAGAATGGAGCTCTGGAACTCCACCTTGGGAAATGACTTCACATTAGCGGAGATTCTGAATGACAGTGGGGTTCCCAAACTGCTTTTTGCCACAATCGCTGTCCTGTACATGTTGGCCCTGACCAGCAATGGCCTGCTGCTCTTGGTCATTATAATGGATTCCTGGCTCCATGTGCCTATGTACCTTCTACTTAGCCAGCTATCTCTCATGGACTTGATGTTTGCATCTGCAGTTACTCCCAAAATGCTTGTGGATTATCTGCATGGGGAGAACACCATCTCCTTTGAAGGCTGCACCTTTCAGATGTTAGTAGTTCTCACTTCAGGAGGTGCAGAGGACTTACTACTGGCGTTCATGGCCTATGACAGGTATGTGGCTATTTGTCATCCTTTGCACTACATGGTCCGCATGAGGCCAAGGATATGCTGGCTCACAATAGTCACATCTTGGATCCTGGCATTCCTGAATGCTGTGATACTCACCTCATATACTATGCACTTTCCTTTCTGTATGTCTCGGAAAATCAGGCACCTACTCTGTGAGATCCCACCCTTGTTGAAATTGGCCTGTGCAGATACCTCCATATATGAGCTCATGGTATATGTGATAGGTGTGATCTTTCTCATGCCTACCCTTGCTGCTATCCTTGCCTCTTATACATTTGTCCTAATTGCTGTCCTTCACATGTCCTCGGGTAAGGGAAGGAAGAAAGTCCTCATCACATGCTCTTCTCACCTGACTGTGGTAGGAATGTACTATGGAGCTGCCATGTTGATGTACATCCAGCCCAATTACTACCATAGTCCCCAACAGGACAACATTCTCTCTCTATTTTATATTATCATTACTCCAACACTGAACCCTCTTGCCTACAGTCTGAGAAACAAGGAGGTAATGGAAGCCTCCAGGAGAGTACTGGGGAGATTCACTTCTGCCCAGAGATGGTAGATGCCAATGTCATTTGGAAGCCCTATAGCTTCTACATGGGACTCCATATCTGCACTTGGTCTTATGCTGGCATCTTCCACATTTTGAAAATTCTGAAAATCTGCCACACTGGAGATTAAGTCCTCATTTGGCCTTAGAGACACGAGTTTGTCTCCATTAGCCCTATGTTTCGCTAGCTAAGGATATTTTCATTTTTCTGATCAATACCCCAGGATCTGGTTGAAATTCCCGTTCTGTTCTAACAGAGATTATCTTATTTTTCACTTCATGTTTTTCTTTCCCTCCCCTACAACGTTCTGTATTCAACCACACAGGAAGTTGGCCAGAATTTTTTCTTGATGTTTCTATTTAAAACAGGAAATAAAAACTAAAGAGGAAAATGAAGATACTGAATGAAGATACAAATGTTAGACTTTACTACTTGCTGGTGAGGAAACTTCTCAGTTCTTAATTCTTTACTACTGTGAATCTGTAGTCATATAATATTAAATGTTTTATTGTGGAGAGATCTTTCCAGATCTATTATCAGAGCTCCGGACTCTGGAAAAATTCCTATCAGATACCTATGTTCTGGATTGTAGCATCAGCTCCTTAAGCTGCCCATATGACATTAGGACAGCCATGTGCTTTCCATGTCACATTATTTATAAAGAAATTTCATTACAAAATACCGATGCCTTGAAGCTAGTATGTGAAAGCAGAAAGCATACATGGTAGTGAGAACTGTAATGCAAATATTCTCTGCTAGGAACATCCTCTATAAAAGTCTCAGCCCCAATTAACACTGAATGTGAACAAAGAGTTGAAATCAACATCCGAAACAAAAATGGTATTCCCAATATCTTTCCTGGGTCTGCACCCTTGTCAATTATATTTTGGCCAGTGACTAGGTTTTTCTTTTATGACTCGTTCCTGCCCCAGTCCTTTCAAAGTTGTTTAAATTCCCAATTTAAAATGGGACTCCTTTTATTTTTATTTTTTTAAACAATAGAATCAGAATTTGAACTAAATTCTAGCTGAGACCCAGTCTCTCTTTTTCCCACTGCATGAAAAGAATTTAAACGTCTTTCCCAATAAAGTTTAAAGTCTTTACCTGCAGGATCTGTGACTGAAATGTTTCTATCATGAAAAATACCTAGTCTCAGTTGGTGCTTAGTCATTTATTTCCTTATGTTTCCAAAAGCATGTATCAAACATCTTCCAGTTGCCTGGCACTAAGATGTGTTTCACAAACTCAAGAAATGTTCTTGTCTGCTACTATTGATCTATAAAATCCAGATTCAATGAAGCTGTTAAAATAAAACCATTCCAAAAAAATAAACTAAAAATTAAAATTAAAAAAAAATGGGACTCCTCTTTATTCCAAGTCCCTTGCCTAAAAACCAATCAAATCAATTACTCTGTAATGCTTGAAGCTGACTCATAATGAAAAAGATCAAAAGGTACCTTTCCACACACATACAAACAGAATTAATATCTCCTTTGCCCAGGAATTAAAACAAACAAACAAACAAAAAAGGCAGAACAGATATTAAAATTAATGCTCACGAAGGAAAGAGATATCATAACCTCACTCAGGTAAAAATCTTAGGAATCATTCAGAATTCTTTTTTCTCATAACTAATATACAATCTACCAGAAAGTCCTGCATTGTATTTTTTTTTCCCTGAATACATCCCAGATTATACCAGGTCTCAACACACAAAAATATTCCACTCTGGTCCAATTTGATCTCATCTTGTCTGCCCTGAGCATTTACTACAGCAACTTACTAATTGGTGTCCCTAACACCATTCTCCACAGGAGATATATGATATTCCTTTCATTCATTAATGCATTCAATATTTTTAATGCATATATATAATTTTTATGTATTGAACATCTAGCATTAGCAATACTGTTGAGGCTTTCTATTATTCTCTAACCTCTCCTCCTTGCCTCTCACCAAATACCCCCGTTCCTGATGGTAACAACATACTACTCAATTGTTTTGTCTTACCATACACATATCACAAATTGGATACATAGCTATATTTGTTTATTTCATCTTTCTTTTTCAGCTTTTAGGGATTGCTTTTAATTTTTGAATAAAAAAATCAACCTATAAAACAATGTCTAACCAGAGAAGTCTAGCTGACATCTCTGTCCAATCTATTCACTTCCACTTCCTATAGGTAGCTATATATATATATATATATATATATATATATATATATATATATATCTTGTATTTTAACTATTCATTCAAATTTATTGAGATTGTGTTTATAAAAATATTTGCAATGTTTTGGGTACATTTGAAAGAAGATATAATTTTTATTATGATGGTGTACAGTCTGATATGTACTTATATTATCTTCTTTACTGGTTATATTTTAGGTCTTTTTATTCTTGCTATTTTTGTCCTTTTGATCTGTCTTGAATTAGGAAAGGTATATTAAAATATTCTCTTTTCATGTATATACTTCAATGTCTATAGTTCAATGCATCTTCTGTACAGTCTGCTTTGTGAACATTATTATTGGATGTATAAATATTAATGACTGTTACTTTTTGCCTTTAGGCAAAACAGAAAAGACTGTTACTTTTTGCCTTATAAAGATATAAACAGGACAAATATTATCCCCCATTCCACATATACAATGACTAGTTCCCAGCAATGTTTGATGGCTTATCCATATTCACACAGCTATTAAATGTTCTCACCTAATCTATATTCACACAACCATTACATGTTCTCTCTAATCAAAGGTGGCTTCTCCTTTGCATCTGCTGAAAAACAGAATTTTATTCAGGGCTAACTGAGCATATATTCACTCCTCTGCTGACTTTCTGCCGTCTTGAACAGAGAAATTATCAGTGAATACTTTGTTCAATTACTCTCGGATTGTTGCAAGAATTTCTTATTGCTGCTCGTACAAAAGTAAAAGTAAAGTCACTGAAATAATGAACAGAAAAGGTACTTAAACATTGTAATGAAACTGCTCGTATTGTTGAAGATCTATAACTAATAGGAGAAACATATCAAAAGAAGAAATAAATGTATCAATAAGTAAACAAGCCAGATAAATGTGTCTGTGAGTGTGTGTGTGTGTGTATCCCAAGATTTACACAGTAAGAACTTTTACTCCCAGCTGAGATGTAAATAATTTGTATGAGAAATAAGTAAATCCTGATTGAAAGTCCCTGGACCTTGGTTGTTCTAGAAATTGCCATCATAAGACTCTCCCTCACCCATTTGCCCTAGGGATTTTCCAACAGAGAATTTTCTCTCTTTTTTAAAAAATATTTTGAAGTTTATTTATTTTGAGAGAGAAAGAAGGAAGGCACAAGCAGGGGAGGGGCAGAGAGGGAGGGAGAGAGAGAGAATCCCAAGCAGAATCCACACTGTCAGCACAGAGTCCGACGCGGAGCTCAAACTCAAGAACGTGAGATCATGACCTGAGCCCAAGTCAGATGCTTAACCGGCTGAGCCACCCAAGCACCTCCAAGAGATAATTTTCTATTCCAATAATCATAAAATTGAAATTTATTAAAGACATTCATCAATAGGCTTTTGGTCCCACTCCCACCTTGGAGTGACACTCAAGAAGACTCCAGGTGAGGAGAGAGAGGAAGAGAAGAAGTAACAAATTCTGAAGGACCTATCATAAAGGGGATGGTGCAAGGGCAGGTTGAGAAAATACCATTATTTTTCACACTTACTCTTCCTTCTTGGGACTTGGCAACTGAAGGCATGAATGAATTCATAATGATCCAAAATATAGACTTAACATGCACCTTTTATTCATCTTTTAATCAAGGCCTTATCTTTTTATGGGGTGGATAGAAGGTGTGGGAATGTATAGCAGAATTCTGCTTGGTGAGCCCATCTGAGCAATAGCCTTGAATTCTTACTATACTCGGTCATAGGAGGTAACTTTACAGTATACTCTCATTTCACCATAGTGATTTCTCTCTGGCATAGTAAATATGGAAAAAGTAATGGAGATCTTACATCCAACACTATGGTTTTATTGCAATTGGACTCCTTGAAATTAATAATCCTTATGTCAAGAAACCATCTTATTATAGAATGAGATTTCATTTTCCTGTGTGGTAATAACTGTCACCTCTATTGATATGTCTTTTGCTGACTCACGGATGCCAGAGGGCTAAACCTCACTCCACCACTGCTAATAAGGATGCTTCCACAGGCCATCCTATCTCTTTTCAACCAACTTTAATCTGGACTAATCAGACTTTGAGCTCAGATCACTTGTGTTTTTCATCCATTACTACTACAATCCATCTATATAAGGACTTTTCTTTCTTTTTTTTTTTTTAGTGGTTTAAAATGACACATTTACTATTTCACAATCTCTGTGGGTCAAGCACCTTGGCACAGAAACAAAAGCAGCACAAACTCATATGTAAAAATAAATCTTACTAATCAGTTCAGTAAATATAAATTCACTAAATGCTGCAGTTAAATGACAGAGTATAAATGAATAATAAAGAAGGTAACTATTTCAATTTGTTGTTTATAATTGAGCCACTTAAAAAGCCTGAGGCAAAAAAAACCCACCCAGAATGAATATAACAGTAAAGGATTGGATTATATATATATATGCATTGATATGAACTAATATTAAAAAATATTATTTTGAGTAAAAAAATCATTTATAAATACATACAGGATCATTACAGTTTATAAAGCCTAAAAAGTTTGAAAAGTATACCATATATTATTCAGAGATATTCATAATCAATAAAAGGAATCAGTAAATGAATAAAGACAAGAGTACTGCCTCAAAACTAGAATTTCACTGAATTGTTTTTAAAATGATCAATTGAAGAAATACAGTGCTAAATCACAGAAGACAGGAGTACAAAAATATGTTCAAAAGAAATAAGAAACTTTCACAGTTTTCACCGAGCAAGGGAGTGAAACTCCATCCAGCAAACACAAGCCATTGTAAAGTTGTATGTCTCTATAGAGCACAGTTGATTCACCAGTTTTATCATAGTAAAACACTCTAGTCTCTTGTTATGATTAGAAGTCTACAAAGCAAAATTATTTTTTGTTCTTGTTGTTTATTTTGAGAGAGAGTGTGTGCACACCCGTGAGCGGGAAACGGACAGAGAGAGAGGGAGAGAGAGAATCCCAAGCAGACTCTGTGCTGTCAACACAGAGCCTAACACCAGGGGTCAGGCTCAATCCCATGAGCCAGGAGATCACGACCTGAGCTGGAATCAAGAGCGGGAGGCTCAACCGACTGAGCCAACCAGAAGCCCCCACAAAATTCTAACCTAACATTAACAAGAGGCCATTTGAACACTGCCATGTAATCATACTTGAACTAGTTAATGACATGTCATTTGGTTGTTTTTGATTGTTTGTATGATAAAACTCAGTTATTCGAATAGTAATCCATGGGACTTGAGTCATAGTCCTTCCAGATATAAATCATAACCCTATAGAGACATAACTATAGGCCTGTTCAAGTGGGCCAGCTCAAGCCTTTTGCAATGGCTCCAAGAAAAGAAAACAAACAAACAAATAAAAATTTTAGAAAGGTTCTAAGTTAATCAAAATTGATCAATATTTTTTAGTTCCTGAATCATGAAATGAATATAGAGTTAGAGAAGTAATTTAATTTGGTTGGCTTCTGTGGTTAATAAATTGGGTAATTTCAAGAGACAAACCAAAAAACAGACCATTAAATACAAAGAACAAACTGATGGTTGCCAGAGAGTAGGTGTGTAGGGAGATGGTTGACATAGGTAAAAGAATTAACAGTACAGGTATCATGATGAGCACTGAGTAATGTAAAGAATTACTGGGTCACTATATTGTACACCTGAAGCCAAATCACATTGTATGTTAACTATGCTGGAATTAAAATTAAAATATATAAATAAAAGAAATTGAGTAATTTCTTCAAATAATCAATGTAGTTCAGCTAGATATGTAAATATTCATCCTACTTTGTAAGAAAATATAGCTTTCTCTCCATCCATAGAAATGGCAAAAGAAAACAAAGTAGAATTTAACAGACTTGGCCCTATCAAATCCAAGGTCCCACTTCTCAAATATTCTTAACACAGAAGACCCCAAAAACATTTAGGAAAGTATAGCAATAATACAGTCATGAAATCACAGTCAGGACCACCTGAACTAAGACAGTCTGGAGAAATAAAGAGAAAAGGGTGATTTTCAGAGTTATTTATAAATTAGAAATGATAGAACTTGGTGCTGTATTTATTATAGCTTAAGGAGATAATTTAGTGGCATAAAGATTACTTTATTTATGATATATATGAATTATGAGCAGACAACTAGCATTGTCTAGATCCTACTCACTATCCTGAAGAGACAGTAAGCAGCCACTCTCTTCTCTGAGTTCTGCACCAGTAATACATGAGGAGGTATGACTGAAGAGTCCTTACTGTTAGGTTCCCTTATATATCACACACACTTCTTGTTTCCCCAGCAGACTTAACAATCATGTGTCAGACAGGAGTGTGTTTCTTCCTCTTGAGGGAAAAGCAGAGTGGATGAGGTAAATGCTGCTTCTACATTTGCGAGGCCACAGGCACATTAGCTATCATTGCTCTTTCATGTAGTCCAAGACCATCAGATGGAGTGTTGGGGAGGGTAGAGTATTTTCATATCTCTCATTGTATTTCTTTCTCTACATGTGCAAAAGATGAAAACTATTCTACTCCCGTTTTTGAACTATTCTCAGCATATTTGCTAGCTCCTGTACAAGAAAAGAAATATGGTAACATAGGGAGTGATACAGGACATGAATTTGGGCATACATTTACTGGTGACCAGGGTCCTTGTGTCCTAAGAGGGCCAAGTTTAAACTCCATATCCTTTCTTGCACTACTTAACATGAATGGGAAGGTAAAAAGGCATTGAACCTTCTGGGAAGGTTAGCCATTTCTTCTCTTCATTTCCTATGTCCATGCGGCAAGTATACAGGTCCCGGCCCACAGGAGTGGATTGTTCATTCTGGTCCATGTGGTTGTTGGGTAGTAGACTTAAGGGCTCACTAGATAACTCAGGCCGTTCTCTACTTTTATGCAGACATGCTTTCACATGTTTGTCCCAAGGTGTGAGATAACCCAGCCAACCCACATTGGCCTTAAAACTAATATATGAACGTTATTCTTGCTAAAGGGCATTAAATATTAGGAAGTGGTACAGCATGAGGTAAGAGAGATAGCCTTAAGACTAGTCTTAAGGTTAAAGATTAGAGTCTGAGCTTATTTCAACTGTGATTGACCTCAGACTAGCCCCTGAATCTATATGACTTTCATATAAGAACAATAATAATAGCTAGTCATAATAATTCTCCCACATATCCTTTATCAGGACAAATGTCACAAGTCTATAGAGCCTTCTAAACTAAATCTCAAATCTTGACTTTTTTTCCCACCCATCTCATTCAAAAGACAAGTTACCAGAGCCTATAAATTCTACAGAAAGGTCCAGTAATGACTAAAGAATTAAGCAATTAAAAACTAATAACATTTGAATCCCAGTAAATGGAAAATATAACAATATAAAATTTCTTACCACATTCTGACAGTGGATTGAAAACATTCACGCCAAATTGATTTGAATAAAGAAAAAGCAACAGGGATGTAGTAGAGAGAACTTGAAAGGGTAAATTAGTCCCATTCCTCTGGATAGTCATAAGCATGTATGAAATCATCATGAGATACCTCACACCAGAATAAAGAATAATTTGACTGAAAAGCCAAGGATGAAAAAAATTGTCAAAAGTAAAGAGAAGAAAATTTTTTTTTAATTTTTGTAATGTGTACTTATTCTTGAGGGAGTGAGAGAGAAACAGAGAGACAGACAGACAAAGCATGAGCGGGGGAGGGGCAGAGCAAGAGAGGGACACAGAATCTGAAGCAGGCTCCAGGCTCTGAGCTGTCAGCACAGAGCCTGATGCGGGGCTCAAACTCACCAGCTGTGAGATCATGACCTGAACTGAAGTCAGATGCCCAACTGACTGAGCCACCCACGTGCCCCAAGAAAAGAAAATTTTCATAGACTATCTATAATAGAAAGGGTGAAATTTGGGGTAAATAAAGAAACAAAATGGGAAATATGGAAATATTTGACTGATAAAATGTATAAATAATGTTGAGCAATAAATAAACAAACATGTTAGTGCTGCCATTAAAGAAGCAAATGGGGAAAATTAGCAACACATATACCAAGGGTAACAATATTGTTCATATAAAAAGAAATAAACATTGACAAGAAAACACAACATTGAGTTAATTTCTTTTTTTTTTTTTTAACGTTTCTTTTTGATACAGAGAGAGACAGAGCATGAATGGGGGAGGGTCAGAGAGAGGGAGACACAGAATCTGAAACAGGCTCCAGGCTCTGAGCTGTCAGCACAGAGCCCCGATGCGGGGCTCGAACTCACGGACCGCAAGATCACGACGTTAGCCAAAGTTGGCCGCTTAACCGACTGAGCCACCCAGGCGCCCCGAGTAATTTCAACCTGGAATCCCTCAGAAAAATAAGGATCTGTCCTTGCATTTGGCATATTGGCTCAAACACTTGGTTTTTACAGAGATTTTCCTAAACTATTGTTTTTTTAGGACCAGCTAATATTATGTAACAGTGGTCACTATATCTCAAATGAGCAATAATTTTAAACTCATTTTATTTTCAACGTTTTTTTGTTTTTTGGTTTTTTTTTTATTTTTGGGACAGAGAGAGACAGAGCATGAACGAGGGAGGGGCAGAGAGAGAGAGAGAGAGGGAGACACAGAATCGGAAACAGGCTCCAGGCTCCGAGCCATCAGCCCAGAGCCTGACGCGGGGCTCGAACTCACAGACCGCGAGATCGTGACCTGGCTGAAGTCTGACGCTTAACCGACTGCGCCACCCAGGCGCCCCAATTTTAAACTCATTTTAATAGAAAAATACTGAGAGAGTGTGTAAACTTCCACTTTTCTGAGGATTTGAAGTAAAGAATGCACAGATGGGCCTGCATGTACTTTACATGCAGGTCCTAGGTTCCGCTCCCAAGAAGAAAACAAGAATGGTAGAGATAGATTGTTAAGTTATCCTGAGGCCCAGAACATATGAATTTTTTTCTCTTACAGAAAGTTTGGAAATAAAGGAGATTCACAGTATTCAATATGGTTGCCAAAAACAAAAAATAAAAAGTCCCATGGTATTTCATTGTGTGTAGAGATAATAGAGTGAGCTGTGCTGAGGAGAACCCTAGGGACTGTCCCATGTGCGTCACTTCTCAGGGCCTCATATTTCAAGAACCCTTTCATAATAAGATTCATTTCAGTGTCGGTGCTCGAAAGTAAGTGTTTAACTCATCTGAGGATACAGCCAGAGGTTGGAATGGAAGCCACTGAAAAGTCCACTTCATCATATCCAGGAGATATGTTAAGAGAGAGGGCTGTTAAGAGAGAGGGCTGAGAAATCACTAGGATCCAATACCCAAATCTGGATCTGTAACTTGGATTTCTGGATTTCGTTCTTTTGTATTCCTATGTGAGGTACCCTCCCATGTAGCTCCCCTTCTCCAGAACAAACTCATCCCATGTCTCCAGGTAAGAAGAAAGAAAATACTGAAGGAATAAAGTCTCCCCAGAACCAGAAATCTTGTGTCTATCCTGGGAAAAGGGTCATATTCTTATTTTTAGAACCCACAGTCTATTTGTGAGAGCAGATTTTTCTTTTTCTCTCTTCTCTAGAATCCTTAGTCTTACAAATTTTGCTACTGGACTTTTTTAAGGGATTAGCTTGTGTGCTGACAGGTGCAAAGAACCAAAAGATCCGCTGTCTCTCAAACTAGCTTACCCCTTTTCGATTCCCAGAATCTTCCTGTATTCTGACCTTTTATCCTTGTTATTATAGATGTTCTTTTCCTCTTTCAGTTTTCTGACACTCTTTGGGTGATACTGGACTCACAGGACACTGCCGAGGATGCACAACAGAGCTTCTCACAATGTGCTGTCCATTGTTTAGGAGGTGAGAAGGAGCCAGAGCTAAGTGAGTGCTAATGTTGGGTGTGTGGGCACTCCCTGCCCCAGTACCCTACTACTCAGGTTGCTACCACATTGCCTATATCTTCTCAGAGGCGAAGAATGAGAAAGAGAATATGATTGCCTATTGAGGATCTATTCCCCTGGAAGAACTACCACTTATGTACTCGCACCAGTAGTCCAGGTGATCATCCTTTGTGTTTATCCTTCTGATTGGTCACAGAATATCCCCATTCCAAGCTGGACCACATAGCTGGATCAATATCAGCTGTGCCTTCTGAATCTCATACTATGCTTTACATAGGATGATTAGCACTTAGGAGTTGTTGAGTGGATGTGTGTGTGTGTGACAGAGACTATGTGTTGAGGAAGAGTTTGTTCAGTCCTGGATGCATTCAGTTATTTATTCACCCATTCAGTCTGTGAATAGTTCTTGAAAATTTACTATATGCCAGGTGATGCAGACATATGGATTGAGATAGGATTTCTACCCTGAACAAACTTATAGCCCAGTCAGAAGACAGAATTGTAAACAAACAATCATATATAAGTTAATAGCAACCTTTTCAAAGCACATTATTATGTACATATATCAAAACTCACCAGATTGTACACATGAAATATTCATAGTTCATTGAATGTAAATTTACCATGATGAAGCAGTGAAAAACTGCACTTATCAATAATTGTTGGAAAATGAGTTTGGCTACTAGGTTAGAGACTTTATCAGTGATCTTCCTGTGTATTTCAACTTATCTAAAGAAAAGATATTTCTCATTTAATTTTGCCAATTCCTCAAATCATTCCCTGACTCTGCCTTCCTGGTCCCTTAAAGACCAATGGACTCTATTGTAGGCTCATACCGGACCCATTTCATTTCCATCTGAATGGAAATTCATGAATAGAAACCTCACTGTCAACTCATGTTCCTGAAATTAAGTCCTACTTGGCAGCTCATGAGCCAGTGGCCAAGGCACAATTGCTCTGGCCATAGTTTTCCTATACTGCCCGCTAGAGGTAGGGTCTTACATGTGAAGACAAACCTTTCTAGTCTGTAGGCTCTGATATCTGTCTATCTCAAGATGGCCCTGCCAGGTGGGCTGACTTTCTGTTCTGACATCTTCATTCTAAAGGCCAATTCTAAGACTATTACTTCCACCCTTCTCAGGGATAGATGTCTCCAACCCTGAGTGCCAGCCATTTACCCATGCCCCCAGCTAACTTCCCTAACTCTTTATAATTTCCTTCTCTATTAGCTTATATCCAGCCATGTTATTCCTTGCTTGTTTCTGATGTACACTAATGTATAGATTGAATAGTATTTCCTGCCTGGCTGCAAAGCATTGGACCAGTACCTGATTTCCTACTGATGTACCTAACCCATTGATTGGATACTCTGAAACAAACTGCAGCATGAATGAGCTCAAATACTGTCACACTAGAAAAGATACTGAAACTGTGCAGACAGCTATTGTGGTGGCACTTGGTCTCCACAAAGGGCTGTTCCTGCTTCCCATAGGGTGTGGTGCTACTTAAGTCTGGCCCTGTCTCCATCTTGGCTCTATAACAATGAGGGCCTATTATGCCTTAATCTTCAACACTGCCATCAAGGCTTGATTCTCTGATCCAGTGAAGAATTTAGAAAAGGACTAAATGTGTGGATTATAACATGATCTAAATGGTTTCTTAAACTTCCCTTCCTTCTTGGAAGGATGATAAATGATCCCTTAGAAACACAAAGGAAAAGATAATTATTGGTTCTGCTCCTTGATGAAATGAAAGTCAAAATCTGCTGATTGAAAAGTAAACTAGATAAAAGAAAAACCTGGGCTTTCTACTAAAGGCAGAACTCTTCATATTTTTTCAAATCCATATAATATGTGAGCATCTTTTTTCAAATAGCTTCCGTAAGAATTAAGGATGGAAATTTTGGAAAATCAAGTGTCTTGAATGCTTCCAAGATATTTTTTCAATAAAACATATTTGTTCTTACAATGAGATCTTCACTTTCAGGATTTGGTTTTCCACCATAGTCAACTTTTGATTCCTTTATTTGTGCTGATGTGTGGACAGAAATAAACACCAATGGGCACAGAAAACCAAACCTATCTGACTGAATTCATCTTGCTAGGCTTTTCTTCAGATTGGCAGATCCAAATCCTGCTGTTTGTAGTGTTTCTCATCATCTACCTGCTAACTCTGTGTGGGAATTTTCTCATCATAGTGCTAATTCATATTGACTCTCGACTTCATACACCAATGTACTTCTTCCTTAAAAACCTGTCGTTTATTGATCTCTGTTTCTCTACAACAGTCATCCCCCAGATGCTATTCCATTTGCTGGTAATGAGAAAGACCATTTCCTTTGCTGGGTGTTCAATTCAGATGATTTTTTTCCTAGTAGCTGGGTGTACAGAAAGTTCCCTCCTAGCAGTGATGTCCTATGACCGCTATGTGGCTGTCTGTAAGCCCCTTCACTACTCCACCCTCATGACCCAGAGGGTGTGTGTACAGCTGATCATAGGGTCCTGGGCCAGTGGAGCCATTGTGTCTTTAGTAGACACAATATTTACTTTATGTCTCTCATACCATGGACAGAATATAATTAATCATTATTTTTGTGAACCTCCTGCACTCTTGAAGTTGGCTTCAGAAGAAACCTACAAAGCTGAGATGGCCATCTTGGCAATGGGCATAGTAATTCTCCTTGGTCCTGTCTCCCTCATCCTTTTCTCCTACTGGAATATTACCTCCACTGTGATTCGGATACAGTCAGGTGAGGGGAGACTTAAGGCCTTTTCTACCTGTGGTTCTCATCTCATTGTTGTGGTCTTCTTCTACGGCTCAACTATATTTACCTACATGCGTCCAAATTCCAAGAAGATAAATGAAGGGGATAAGGTGATTTCTGTGTTCTACTCAGTCATAACATCCATGATGAACCCATTCATTTACAGCCTGAGAAACAAGGAGGTAAAGGAGGCATTTAGGAAAGCATTTGGAAGATAGAGCCTCTCAGAGACAATGATCTTTATATTGATACACATCTATGAGAATGAAGACATTCCAAAGTGGTTCAACATTTTTAACAGCTTTCTCTGTGAACTGTTTCTAAGCTGATGCAGAACTAAGGGTCATACATGTATCCTTGTATATCTAGGATGTTTTCAAGTTTGTCAACTGCATCTTGCTCAAGCTTATTCTCTGTGGTTATAGCTTGCTTGCCTCATTACAGCTTTTTGCTATTATATTACATATTATAATATAAATTACATTTATATATTATATACATTTATATATATACTTTTATATAAACTTTATATATATAATTTATACAATTTATACATACATTTATATACATATATATGTGTATACACACACACACACACACACACACATATACGAGGATCTTCATTTACACTGCATTACTGGTTCACTAATACATTTTCACCCAGACATAGTACCTTTCGGTTCTAAACTCCGTGGCTGCTTGTCAGCTTCATCCCATGCTAACATCATCTACAGCCATCCACAAACCTTGGAATACTACCTGATGTCATTATGCTAGACTCTACAATTTCTTGTGAGAAAATATCAATGATTTTTTTAACCTTAAAGTTCTGATATGGAAATTTTGTTTTTGTTTTGCTGTATGGTCCCAAAATACTGCTATCATCAATTCAACTACACATGGGGGAGCTATTGGCCTAGACAATAATTTGTGGGATCTCATATTCAGCAAACACCTTCCATATATCACACACTTTCCCTCCAAGGACAATTGCTGGGTTGAGGGAATTAGAATTAAAAGGCAACCTTCCTGCATCAATATACCACACCAATATATCACAATATACCACATATGACACCAATATACCACAGCTGTTGCCTCTTCAAACATGCTCTCCCCATTTCTGCAGGCTTGATGGTGCCAGTACCCATTAAGTTCTCATTTTGGGGAAGTAGTAAAGAAAGGCTGATATATGAGAAGCAATTCCAGAAGATATACATTGTTCTGTGGGATTAAATGGTCCTTAAGCTTTTTTTTTTTTTTTTTTTTTTTAAACAACTGCTGTAACCTCTTTATAGCAGAAGCACCACTGGTGATACTTGTAGTCACTCACTGATGTTCAGCATGCACACTGCCCCTCCTTTGGAAGAAAATCTACCCTCAGCTGAAGGTTTAACTTCAGGTATTAAGCGGAATTGACCCAACACTCCATTGGCATGTAGAAACACTACCAATTCTCATCCCTGATTGCAGGGCCTGTGAGTCATGACAACATAGCTGGAGACTACATTCTGCCTGTTCATAGTTCTGCCTATTTCTCCTCCATGATTGTCTATTTCTCCAGGCAGAAGTCCCATGACACAAACATATTCCACTACTTTGTACTTCATTTGCCAGACTTACAAATATCCCCTGACTTGTCCCACCTTATCCTCTATGCAGCTGTTTCTAGGGATTCTTGTCATACAGAGAAGAGTGCTGCTAACCATAGACAAATCCTCCTTTCACACAGTGGGAAGAATATGGGAAATTTTATCTTTTACCAGGAGAAATTTCAACTTGGAGTTCTGCTCTCGCTTCATGACTATGAACAAAGCAATTATGGGTGAAGTGTGGCATGAGCCAGAGAAAATAAGTCCCTAATGAAAATCAAGCTTGCCACATTGAGGTCTGGCTGCTCCAGCTTCAATGTCCATGGCCTATCCTGAGAATCCAATGCTATTCATTCTGTGCCATGATGTCCTTCCTGAATTGAATGACCTGTGTGCAGAATGATTCTGCATGGGAGAACAGATGTGTGCAATAATAGATTCACTATGCATGTGTGAGGTACATTTTCAAATTATGTGTAACTAGCATGATCTTGTACAAGGAAACCAAAACTGGTCTTGCACTATAGATGCTTTGAGAAGCTATGTTATAAATAATAGCATTTTCCCTTTTTAAAATTAAAATATAGATAACATACAATATTATATTAATTTCAGGTGCACAGCATAGTGATTTAATATTTATATATATTACATAATACTCACCACAGTAAATGGAGATATCATCTGTCACCTGACAAAGTTATTACAATATTGTTGACTATATTCCCTATGCTGTACTTTACATCTCATGATTTATTTATTTCATAATCGAATGTATCTCTTAATCCCTGTGATATATTTCACCCATCCCCTTGCCTCCCTCCCATCTGACAATCACCAGTTTGTTCTCTGTATTTATGAGTCTGTTTATGTCTTATTTTGTTTACTTGTTTTGTTTCTTTTTTGTTTGTTTCTTAAATTCCACATATATGTGAAATCATATGGTATTTGTCTGTCTCTAACTTATTTCACTTAGCATAATATCCTCTAACTCCATGAAACACATATCACCTCTTCTTTATCCATTCATCTATTGATGGACACTTAGGTTGCTTCCATATCTTGGCTACTGTAAATAATACTGCAATGATCATAGGGGTGCATGTATCTTTTCAAATTAATGTTTTCATTTTCTTCAGTTAACTGTGGGACCCAAGGAATTTAACAAAAATCCCCTACCCCTGGACAAACAGAGCAAGACTAACTCCATTTTATGCTACACCCACCATCTCATGTATAACCCCCACATAACCTACTTATTGCTTAAGACACTCCCCCACCCTAGTCAAGCCGCTGAGCACACCCTTACTGGAAACAGGCTCATATAGGAATGAGGAACCCCTAACCGCCAGAGAATGTAAACCCTGCCTTTTGCCCGCCAAACTTGCGCGCCAATTCTGACCAGAGTGATAGGCTAGTTCAAACAGTTACTATAGGGTAAATTGTGTTTCAGTTGGCCACCTGCATGTGGACTGACATGACTATGCAACTTTCTGTGTGTGTTACAATCTCATTAGCCACTGGCCCCTATAAAACTGCTATGCCTCTTAACCTAGGGGTCCAAGTCCCTGCTCCGCTGTGTCGGGTATACTTGGGCCCAAGCTCGAGCTTGCAAATAAACCCTCGTGCGTTTGCATGGGTATCGGCTCCTTGGTGGTCTCTCGGATTCAAAATCGGGGGCATTACATTAACTACCCAGAACTGAAATTGAATAGCATCCACTTCTACATATAATGCTGCCTCATGGCCATTCAGAAGCTCACTTCACCACTTCCTCTTTACCGGCCATTAAGTAAAAAAGAAGTTATATCACATAATTAGAATGATCATTGAAAAAGTGCCCATGGATCACTGAGTTACATAAAAACTATACATCTGACCTCATTAGGGAACTGGTGGAGGCAAGAAGGTAAGAAAACACAGATACTGATATATATTTTAAAATGAAAACATCAGCCTCTGACTGAATAGCAGACTACCGATGACTATGCAGGGGCAGCTAGGCAACTAATAACATGTGAGAAATTAAAACACCATATACATATATATGTGTATACACACATATATATGTATATGTGGGTATATATATATACATATATATGTGTATACACATATATATGTATATGTGTGTATATACATATATATGTATATATATATATACACATATATATACTGAAGTCACCATATTCTGGGTACTACCTTCGTCTTCTAGAGCAGTTTTTCAGTTTTTAAAAGAAATTAAGTTTCTTTCATTTATGTCACAGGTTTATGATTGTTCCTTTTGTATTAAATCAACCCAATGAGCATTGATTTCAATAGCACAGTTTGAGTTCACTTATTCAATGAACATCTAATCATTTATTGACTTAATATTTATTGAGAACTCTTCTATGTGCTGAACATACAGGAATAAATGAAGTTCAAAATTCCTATACTCGGGCGCCTGGGTGGCGCAGTCGGTTAAGCGTCCGACTTCAGCCAGGTCACGATCTCGCGGTCCGTTGAGTTCGAGCCCCGCGTCAGGCTCTGGGCTGATGGCTCGGAGCCTGGAGTCTGTTTCCGATTCTGTGTCTCCCTCTCTCTCTGCCCCTCCCCCGTTCATGCTCTGTCTCTCTCTGTCCCAAAAATAAATAAAAAACGTTGAAAAAAAAAATTAAAAAAAAAAAAATTCCTATACTCATAGAACTTACATTTTAGCAGAAGATGATAAAATAAACAAGTAAAACACGTATGTCTGATGGTAATAAGTTATTATGAGGAAATAAAAGCAAGGAAGGGTTGGTTGCAATTTTGAGCAGGTGCTCAGGAAAGATCTTTCTGGGAAGATGACATTTCAGTTACAGTACACCTTACATATTAGAGAAATTAACGTTTGTGCTGTGACCAGGATGTTCAGAAGAAAGAACCAAGACATTATTTGGGGGAAGAGGGTCCAGGCAGACAGAAGAGAGTCTGAACAGTTTGGATGGGAATAAGTTTTTTTTGAGATCAGAGGAGAGGAAAGTCAGAGAGAGTGATTGGAGGCTGTTAAGTGCCAGGGAGAGTGGCAAGAATGAGTTCACAGAAACAGGCAAGGACCAGATTGGTAGGGCTGTTTTATTAGTTTCCCAGGGCTGCCAAAACAAATTATCACAATGTTAGTAGTTTAAAACAACAGAAATCCATAGTTCTTGAGGCCAGAAGTCTGAAATCAATGTATCTGTAGACTCTGTTCCCTCAGAAGCCTCTGTTTTTGGTGCTGAGGTGTTCCTTAGTTTGTGGCAGCATAACTCCAATCTCTGCCTCTGTCCTCATAGGGCCTTCTTTCCTCTGTCTCTGTGTCTACCCCTTTTCTTAAAAGGATATCTGTCACTGGGCTTAGGGTTTACCCCAATCCAGGAGGATTTCGTCTTGAAATTTCCCTTAATTACACTGGCAAAGATCTTTATTCCAAAGGTCACTTTATGAGGTTCCAAGTGGGGATATATATATGGAGATATATATATATATATATATATATCCCCTATATAACACCCATTTAGCCCATCCGTCCACCCACCTCCCCTCCAGCAACTTTCAGTTTGTTCTCTGTATTTTGAGAGTCTCTTATGGTTTGCCTCCCTCTCTGTTTATATCTTATTTTTCTTTCCCTCCCCCTATGTTCATGTTACACTATTAAAAGGTCACTCTGAGTGTTGTATGGAGCATGGATTGTAAGTGGACAAGCATGGAAACAAGAAAAGCAAACAGTAGGAGTGAGTTCTATTCCAGTAGCCCATGGTAGAGATGCTGGTCTTAACTAGGGTTGTAGCAATGGAGAGCCAGAGGAGATAAGAAATGTGGTCAGATTAGATGTACAAGATGAAAAAAAGAGTAATGAAATATCCCTAAGTCTTTGACCTGAGCAATGTTGTGGACGATGAGGAAGACTCCAGAAGGGAGGAGTTTGGTGAGGAAATCAAGTATTCTCTTTTGGACTTGTTTATATGGCCCTTTGTTATATGCTGACTTTGTTCTCACACCACTCTTCTGTATTTGAATAGTTACAATAAAGCCTTCATTTAAACAGTCACACATCCTAAACTGCATCCAAAGCTGTTTAGGGTTGTGTTCCCCCCCCCCACCCCATTAGCATAAGACTTCAAGCATTTGGGGTACAATGGCAGCCAAGTTCTGAAAACCCCTGGCAGTAGTTAATTTAGTGGATATCATCCAGATCATGCAGAATACACTTCTGTAAGCTGTCTTTTATGTTAGCATCATTATTGAAACCTCAATTTTTGAAATGGTGACAAAATTCAGAGACACCAGTTGTCCTTAGATTGGTTTGAGAAACACTACAGTAGTATATGATTATCAGATAAGGTTCAAGTATTTCACTTTGTGATTACAATGAAAAATGCCCAAGGGTAATCTCTTATTGTAGAAGGGTTTTAAAAAGTTAATAGCACGAATTGCTCAAGGGAATGCCCTGTTTACAATAGCTCTTAGGACCTCAGACTTAAAGACTTCCTGCCATGAAAATCCTCCAGGCTGGTTCTTTGGTGAATTTGGGGAATTTTATAAAATGGTGCTTCTTGGCTTGGGGTAGAATAGGACTCATAGCCCAGATGATGTCCTAACCTTCAGAATATTCGGTAAATGGCAGTGGAAATTGCCTGTTAGGATATGGATTAGCAGACTGCCAAAACCATAACTCCCTTCATTCATTAACTTGTTTCTTCATCACTGACCCCAGTGTCCTGTTTGGCTCATGCCAGTCCTCCATGTGAGAGTGGGTAAGGTGATTAGGGAGATTTAATCCTTTTAGAGAGTCTGAAATCTTGATTGTGTTCATCGGGGTGGGCTCTGCCTTTCACTCCCCTCTCTTTTTCATCTGGCTTCTACAGAAAATACGTACTCTTCTTTTTTTACTGATTCCGAGTGATAGCCTCCCAAATCCTGTTCTGCAACTCCTCTGGAGAGGATTAAGCTACTGACCAGGGATATTAGAGTGACTGCAGGGGCTGTGAACACCCATTGCCTCTTATTTGGCACCAAAAGCTAATCTGCCAGATTCTCCTCCGCCCGTTGCTGTCTCAATGTTCCCTTTTCAGGGTTTCCCTCCTTGTTCTGTTTTGCCACTGGGTTTGGACAGTGAGAGTAGGCAGGGCCAGGACAGAACCTGAACCACCTGTCCTAGGGGACACAGGCAGCATCTTCTTGTCGTCAGACATCCCCGGATGGCCACATAAGACTGTGTGAGTATGCTAATTTGTATGTGCAGATATACACAAATCCTATGTGACAGTCTTGTCCCCTGTCACACTGAACTCACCCTTCTTCATTTGGATGTGGGTGACAGCCAGTTTATTCATTCTCTTTAACCTAGTGATCAATCCTGGGATCTTCTAAACCAAGATCTTCCCAATCCCAGGTCAGAGTTCAACATTTCAACAGTCAACATAAGACCACTCTTCTCATTTACATTTCTCTTGAGAGAGTGAATGTGTTGGTGTGCTAATGTGTTGGTGTGGAGTGTCAGCAGGAGTCTATTTGTCCATTCATTTTAAACCCCTATCATGTCTCAGGTGATACTGATATTCAGATAATAAAGATTAAGTGACATCAGTTTTACTATCTTGAAGAAAAACTCAGTCCAGGGAGACAAATATTTAATCACATACTTAAAAGACAATGTAACAGCTTCATGAAAGAAAGTACATACAAATATTTTTCTGGACATTGTGAATATAATGGTCAAGTCTACATTGTACACTGAGTAAAGAACTGTAAGAAAGTCATTATGCTAAATGCCCTCCTTAGTACCTGTCATCCATTTAACCGATCCCCCACCCACCTCACTCCATCAACCCTCAGTTTGTTCTCTAGCGTTAAGAGTCTCTTATGGTTTAAATTGTCAGTTTTGTTAGTATTTTCCTTTACTATTTCTTTTTTTTTCTTTCTTTCTCTCTCATTCTCTCTCTCTCTTTTGGTGCATGTTTAGGAAAGCCTTTATGACCCAAAGATTAGATGGATGGATAGACACATGATAGATAGGGAGATGGACAGACTACCAATTTTCATTAAAAAAAAAACAAAACTTAGATGTTTTCAAAAATTAGATCATTACCCCATCAGAATTAATTATTGCTTATACTTACATTATATGTATATATAAACATGTATCCATGATGTTCTAAAAAGCATAAATAATTGTCCCACAGCCTTTGTGAAGTAAATACACTTATTTAAGATGCCACCTTTACCATATATTAAATTTTCATACATATTAGGATATTTATTTATTTATTAATAAATATTTATTTATTTCAGTTTTATATTTATTAGTCAAGTGTTTTATGCTTGCTCAGTATACAGTATATTAATAAGGGAGGTAAAATTTACTATATATTTTATATCTGGTAGAATGTGTTCCCTATATCCCCTAATTTTTCTTTTCCACACTTCATTTTCTATCATAGAATTAGTCATCTAGATAAAATGCAGAATAAGATTATTAAATTCCCTTACAAAAAGTCTTCTGTGAACTTGGTTGGAATTTCAGTGCATTTATGAATTAATTTGGGCAAAATGAATACCTTGATAAGACTATGCTGTTTTGTTTACAAAATTAGTATGTCCATTTATTCAGATATTGTGTTTCATGATTTTCTTCAAATAGATCATGAATACTTCTTAGGTGTATACTTTGCTAAGTTTAAGCCACTGTGGAGGAATTTTTTTTGCTAAGATTTCTACTTGTTTATTTTGGTATATAACACAAGACTGTTCAGTTGTACAAGACTGACCTTGTATAAGATCACATTTCTTACTGGTTATCATAAACTCAAATTGTACCTTTTGACTTTGATTTTTTTTTATTTTAGAGATTATTTGTTTACTTTGAGAGAGAGAAAGAGAGAGAGGGTTGCAAAAGCAGAGGAAGGGCAGAGAGAGAGGGAAAGAGAGAATCCCAAGCAGGCTCCGTGCTGTCAGGGCAGAGCCCATCGCAGGGTTCCATCACACAAACCATGAGATCATGACTTGAGTTGAAATCAAGAGCCAGACACTTAACCGACTGGGCCACCCAGGCGCTCCTCCCTTTGATTTTTTAAAGGTATACAATCAAGTAATTTACAAATAACTTGTATCACTTTTCTGAAGACTTGTTCCTTTAATTCTTTCCATTGTCCTTTGGGCAAGATCCCCCAAAATTATTTAAAAATATCTGTTCATATATGTCTGACTGTTATTTTTGTGCCTACAGAGAGCTCTGCCATAGTGGATTAGCTCTTAAACTCATAAAACGAAGGTCTATGGATCTGTCTTTTAGGAGTGGATGTGGGAAATAGGCAGAAACAACTGGGTGAAAGTTTAACCTTCTTTACAATGAGTTTTTGAGTAAGAAAGAAAAAGAATTGCAGATTACAGAAAGAGTGAGAAAGCTTAAAATTTTTTCTGAGTCTTTGTTTCATCATCTATATACTAGGGATGATAATAACCTCCTCAGATGAACAGAAGATTTAAAATAAGTGTAAGGAAACAATGATGGCATCAGGACAGGGCCCAACACATTATAATTAGTATTGTTATTGGCAAAGGACCTTATGTAAAGAGAGATTATGTGTGGAGAACAGATTAAGACATATTTAAAGGACACTACTGAGTGCAACAACCACTGAGGCAGTTATTTCTACCGATGTTCCTGGGTACCCTCTTCACACTGAAAACAAACGAGGGAAGATTTACTTAAGGGCCAGGATCACAGACTACTACATCTTCCTTTAACTTGCCATTCGTTGCTCAGAGTGCTTCTTTAGATTGTTTTGCAAAAATAATGAAAAAAAATCAGCCTTCACAAACGTTATCACACAGTTTTCAGCATAACAATCGAACTGGTTTAAAGCAGCATCAATTTGTTTGCTTCCCAAACCTACATCAAAGGAAGGATGCACTGTGAGCAGCACTATAGTCTTGTCAGGACCATAAGTAGTCCTGCTAAGGTTTGGTCATGTAGCATATTCAGGATGATTTCTGAACCTCTGGTGCAACTAAAAGACTCAAGGGGATAGAAAATCAGAAATGACTTTCATCTGTCAAAACTACTGAGCAAAAAGAGAGCTCGGTCTTCTGACATATGGAATCTGTCAAGAGATAGAAATTAATAGCTCAGTTCTAATGCTGGTTAATAAAATACCAGATACATTTTTTTAAATAACTGATCAATATGTGTTTCTTTTCTTGGTGCTGACCTATAAACAGTAATAAATTTTCATGGGAGAAGAAAACCAAACCTATGTGACTGAATTTGTCTTCCTGGGCCTTTCACAGGATCCACACACACAACTCCTGCTCTTCTTCCTTTTTCTGATCATCTATCTGCTGACTGTACTGGGAAATCTGCTTATCATTGTGCTCATCCACACAGACTCCAGACTCCACACACCCATGTACTTTTTCCTTAGAAACTTGTCCTTTGCTGATCTCTGTTTCTCTACCACCACAGTGCCCCAGGTGCTAGTCCACTTCCTGGCAAAGAGGAAAACCATTTCCTTTGCTGGATGCTCAACTCAAATGTTTGTCTTACTTCTGGTTGGGTGTACAGAGTGCGCACTGCTGGCGGTGATGTCCTATGACCGGTATGTGGCTGTCTGTAAGCCCCTGCACTACTCTTCTATCATGACACATTGGTTATGTGTCCAGCTGGCCTTAGGGTCCTGGGTCAGTGGAGCGTTAGTATCTCTAGTGGATACCACATTCACACTGTGTCTGCCCTACCAAGGGAACAATATCATTAACCACTTTTTTTGTGAACCTCCTGCCCTCCTGAAGCTGGCTTCCACAAATACCTATAGCACAGAAATGGCCATCTTTGCAATGGGCGTGGTCATCCTCCTAGCTCCTGTCTGCCTGATCCTTGTCTCCTACTGGAATATTATCTCTGCTGTGATCCAAATGCAGTCTGGGGAGGGGAGATTCAAGGCTTTCTCTACCTGTGGCTCCCATCTCATTGTTGTTGTCCTCTTCTATGGCTCAGCAATATTTGCCTATATGAGGCCAAACTCCAAGATAATGAATGAAAGGGATAAAATGATCTCTGTGTTCTACTCAGCAGTGACACCCATGCTGAACCCGATCATTTATAGTCTGAGAAACAAGGATGTCAAAGGGGCTCTCAGGAGAGTGACTGCAAAATAGTCTCTTTTAAGGTGAGGATCTTTAATCATGATGAGAATTTTAAAGATGTAGAGAGAAGTGATTTTCTTATAAACTTTTCCCATTTTCATCCCATTCCTCCACTTCTTTTCCTTCTCCTATTTTCCTATATCTATTCTAAGAAAATTTAGTTAATTGCCTATTCAAAGCAAGGCATATTGATAGACAAAGGAAAGAAATATAGAAGGGGGTTTGCGTGGGAGGATGGGTTAAATAGTGATGGGGATTAAGGAGTGCACTTGTAATGAGCCCTAGGTGTTATAAGTTTTGAATCACCAAATTGTACACTTGAAATTAATATTACCACTATATGTTAACTAACTGGAATTTAAGTAAAATCTTTTTTATAATGTTTATTTGTTTATTTTTGAGAGACAGAGAGAGAGAGAGAGAGCATGTGCACAGAGTGGGGGAGGGGCAGAGAGAGAGAGACACAGAATCCAAAGCAGGCTCCAGGCTCTGAGCTGTCAGCACAGAGCCTGATGCGTGGCTTGAACTCATGAACCACGAGATCATGACCTGGGCCAAAGTCAGATGCTCAACCGACTGAGCCACCTAGGCGCCCCTGGAATTTAAGTAAATTTTTTTAGAAAGAAATAAAAGGCATCCAAATCAGCAAGGAAGAAGTCAAACTTTCACTATTTACAGATGACATGATACTTTGTACAGAAAAACCCAAAGACTCTACCAAAAATTTGCTAGAACAGATACATGATTCAGTAAAGTTGCAGAATACAAAATCAATGTACAGAAATCTGTTGCATTTCTATACACCAATAATGAAGAAGAAAAAAGAGAAATCAAGGAATCAATCCCATTTACAAATGCACCAAAACCCATAACATACCTAGGAATAAACCTAACCAAACAGGTAAAAGATCTGTACTCTGAAAACAATAGAACAGTTATGAAAGAAATTGCAGATGACACAAAGAAATGGGAAAACATTTCATGCTTGTGGATTGGAAGAACAAATATTGTTAAAATGCCTATACTACCCGAAGCAATCTACACATTTAATGACATCCCTATCAAAATACCAACAGCATTCTTCACAGAGTTAGAACAAACCTAAAATTGGTATGGAACCACAAAAGACCTGGAAGAGCCAAGCAACCTTGTAAAAGAAAAGGAAGGCTGGAGGCATCACAATTCTGGACTTCAAGTTATACTATAAAGGTGTAGTGATCAGGGCACCAGTGTGGCTCGGTTGGTTGAGTATATGATTTTTGCTCAGGTCATGATCTCATCATGGAGCCTGCTTCACATGTTAGGTTCCCCTTTCTGTCCCTTGAGACCACCCCCCCACCAAATAAATAAATAAACATTAAAAGAAAAACAACAAAACAAATACCCCAAAAGTATAGCGATCAAGACAGTATGGAACTGGCACAAAAACAGATATATAGATCAATAGAACAGAATAGAAAACCCAGAAATTAAACCACAACTATATGGTCAATTAATCTTTGACAAAGCAGGAAAGAATATCCAATAGAAAAAAAAGGTTCTTCAACAAATGATGTTGGGAAAACTGGACAGAAACATGCAAAAGAATGAAACTGGACCACTGTCCTACACCATACACAAAAATAAATTCAAAATGAATTAAAGACCTAAATGTGAGACAGGGAACCATCAAAATCCTAGAAGAGAAAACAGGCAGCAACCTCTTTGACATCGCTGTAGCAACTTCTTACTGGAAATGTCTCCTGAGGATGGGAAACAAAAGCAAAAATAAACTATTGGGACTTCATCAAAATAAAAAGCTTTTGTACAGCGAAGGAAGCAATCCACAATACTAAAAGACAACCTACTAAATGGGAGAAGATATTTGCAAAGGACATATCTGACAAAGGGCTAGTATCCCAAATCTATAAAGAACTTCTCAGAGTCAACACACAAAAAGCAAATAAGTCAGTGAAGAAATAGGCAGAAGACATGAATAGACATTTTTCCAAAGAAGACATACAAGGTTTTTATTTTTCTTTAAAGTTTATTTATTTTGAGAAAGACAGAGACAGTGTAAGTGGGGGAAGGGAAGAGAGAGAGGGAGAGAGAGAGAGAATCCCAAGCAGGGTCTATACTGCCAGCACAGAGCCTGATGTAGGGTTTTGAACCCACAAAGCCGTGAGATCATGACCTAAGATGAAACCAAGAGTGAGACACTTAACTGACTGAGCCACCCAGGTGCCCCCAAAGAAGACATACAGATGGCTAACAGGCACATGAAATGATGCTCAACATCACTCATCATCAGGAAAATACAAATCAAAACCCCAATGAGATACCACCTCCCACTTGTCAGAATTGCCAAAATTAACATCTCAGGAAACAAGAGATGTTGGCAAGGATGCAGAGAATGGGGAACCCTCTTACACCATTAGTGGGAATACAAACTGGTTCAGCCACTCTGGAAAACAGTATGGAGGTTCCTCAAAAAAATTAAAAATAGAACTACCCTACAACCCAGTAATTTCACTACTAGGTACTTATCCAAAGGATAAAAAAATGCTGATTCGAATGGGCACATGCACACCAGTGTTTATAGCAGCACTATCGACAATAGCCAAATTATGGAAAAAGCCCCAATGTCCATCCACATAGGAATGTATAAGAAAGATGTGGTAAATATACATATATATATACACAATGGAATATTACTTGGTGATCAGAAGGGGTTCTTTATGATGGGATAATCAGAGCATACTTGTATCCCTGTGATTACGATCCAGAAGTGAAGAAGATAATGGTTTAAATTAAAGAGACTCTGCAGGAACAAAATCTTTGGTAGGTGAAATACTAGTGAAGGGGTCAGCCTTTAATAGATAGTTGTAAAGGGGGAAACCAAACATGAACATACAGGTACATACACGTGGGTGGGAGGTTTGAAGAGAAAAAGATAAGGGGCTGGCCTTTCTTATTTCCCTTCTCTTTCTTACCCCATACTCCACATTCTATTCCAAGTAAAGTACATATGGGGTAAGATAATCAGCTGAGACTGAGGTGTGAAAGAGTCATTTTCAGAAAGAAAAGAAGATTGAGTTCAGAAGGTGGAGTAGTATATACTATGTTCTGGAAGGCATAGCTGAGTACTGCAAAAAAATCCTAAATTAGAAGTTACTTTACCAGTTGAATATATTCATGATCAAATTACCAATGGGTTTTTGAGGTGTAGATGACAGAATCAAATATCCTTAGAAAGAGTAAGGAGAGAAAGAAGCTAGAACTGAACAGATAGCCAAGAAGTGTACCTTAATACTATGTTTATGAGACATAATACATGATTTAAAAAATAAATTCATGGAAAAGAATTATTGTAAAGAAAAGGGCAACTTTGGGGGCACGTGGGTGGCTCAGTTTGTTGAGCGTCTGACTTCAGCTCAGGTCATGATCTCAGGGCTTGTGAGTTCGAGCCCTGCGTCAGGCTCTGTGCTGACCGCTCAGAGCCTGCAGCCTGCTTTGGATTCTGTGTCTCCCTCTCTCTCTGCCCCTCCCCCCAACTCTCTCTCTCTCTGTCTCTCTCTGGCTCTCTCAAAAATAAATAAACATTAAAAAAAACGAAAATGACAACTTTGAAAAAAGTTAAAACCTCACCATATCAAGATAAATTAGAAACTTATTCTAAAAGTTAAATACAATTATAAAATTATGAAGAAAAAATAACATATATAAATTGTTACCTAAAGAGAGAGTAGAAAATTACATCCTAGCAGTAAAATTACTTAAAGAAAACAAAAAAGAAAAAGATGGATAGATTTCACTACACAAATATTTTCAGTACTTCTGTGTCTACAAATCCTTACCATGCAGATATTTGAAAAATAACACACTGATAAAAAGTTATTACCACAAACGTAACAAATTATCAGTGTCCCTAATCTGTAAAGAACTCCAAAAACTCAAAAAGAAAAATATAAATTTATCTATTATGCAAATTAAAGTAATATATTTAAATTTATACCTAGTAAATTAATAAAAACTGTTCAACTCAATATGAAAATGAGTTAAGTACACTTATATGTTGCTGGTAAAAAGGCAGAATGTTTAATATGAAAAAATTAATTCATCTTTTTATGTCAAGAATATTAAATAGATTTTGACTTTGGTTTTAGTAATTCCACTCACAAGAATTTATTCTGATGGAAAAAATCAATCACTGTTGACTCAGAGGTCAACATTGCTATTTTTACACACACACAGTGTTGACTCAGAGGTCAACATTGCTATTTTTACACACACACACTAGTTGTATATCAATGACGAAATAGCCAATTCTATTACAAAGCATCCATATGATGTAATGTTGTGTCATTACATAAAAATATTTTCAAGGCTACTTATTCACAGAAGAGTTAAGATTTATTAAATACTCATTGTATGCCAGGTGTTATTCTAAATATCTTACATTTATGTTTACTAACTTCTTTAATCCTCACAATGACTATGAAGTAGGTCTTACTATTACTGCCAATATACAGCTTAGAGATTTGCAGATAGGTACAGAGAGGTTAAGAAACATGCTCAATGTTATGTTAGTGGGGGCATACTGAATTCGAACCTCGGTACTCTGACAACTGACCCCAGCCTCTTTGTCACTGCTCTTTACAGCTGCCAAATAATGTAGGGGAAAAATTCACTATGTATTAATAAATGAAAAAATCTCTACTTTATGTGCACATATAAACTCAGGGAAATGCATGCCTGCCTTCAAAATGAAAGAAAATGTATCTAAAAGTGTGGAGGTTATCTCTGGGTAAGATTTTAGTTGGTTTTTGCCTATTTTTAATATCCCTAATTTTATTAATTTTTTAAAAGTCCTAGTTTTACAGATGAAAGTGCTGTTATTAATTTTTAATAATTTTTTGTTATTTTTTAAAGAGAAAGCATTAGCAAATTTCCAAAAAGAGCAATATTCCCCAAAATAGTGCCACTTGGATGAACCATGTTATTTTGAAGCTTCAAAACAACCTGCAGATTTTGTGTAAGTATTTCCAGGCTTACAAACAAATGGCAGTAGTACAGCATATTTAAGCCACTAGAAAATTAATTGATATGTTGTCCTCTCCTTTTCAGCACAAATACACATCCGCAGACTCACACATCCACACATATTAAGCATATGAACCCTCTGCAATTTAGCTCCATTTCAAGACTGCAACCAGTTGTTTGTTTGTCTGTTCTGTTTACTGCCAAGGAGTAAGCATTGTTTCCAATGGACGTTGCTAATGAGATGTCCTTTCTATTTTATTCATTTCAGCAATATTTGGATTTTAGGCAGTATAAAAAATTTCCACATCAAAAACAAAGTCAAACAAAAACACCTGTTGGAGGGTCCAGGTGGGTCAGTTTCTGTAATGACTGTTTGGAAAAAGGAAGTTAGAACATGATACAAATCCATACAAACTACTACCAGTTTGGGCATTAACTAGGTTGCCTACGTGCTCTTGTAACAAGGTCAGGTGTCTAAAATTTGTGCAGATCTCAAGGTCTGCTCCCTTGATATGGGCCTTGTTTAGGCCCTTGAAACTTGAAACTTGAAACTTTCTTTTCTTGAAAGTTTCTTTTCTTTGGTTCATACGTTGGTCCACTATGGACTTTCAAGTCAGAGGTCATGTCCAAAATTGGTAAAAGTCCCTTGTCTCTTTCAACTTGGTAGCTAAATGGGAAAGTAGGCAAATTTTAAATAGAATGCAGATCATTTCTTATAAATTGCTTGATGGAAGAAAGACTTAAAAGAGCATTTGATAATGAGATATCACCTTGAATCCATCAAAATGTTGGAATAAAAAAGACAAAAAGTAAGTATTGACAAGGATGTGAGGAAAAGAAACCTTTGTGCAATGCTGGTGGGAATATAAATTGGTGCAGCCACTGTAGAAATGGTATGGAGATTCCTCAAAAAATCAAAATAGAAATATCATATGAAGCAGCACTCTCAACAATAGCCAAATTATGGAAAGAGCCTAAATGTCCATCAACTGATGAATGGATAAAGAAATTGTGGTTTATATACACAATGGAGTACTACAGGGCAATGAGAAAGAACGAAATATGGCCCTTTGTAGCAACGTGGATGGAACTGGAGAGTGTGATGCTAAGTGAAATAAGCCATACAGACAAAGACAGATACCATATGTTTTCACTCTTATGTGGATCCTGAGAAACTTAACAGAAACCCATGGAGGAGGGGAAGGGAAAAAAAAAAAGAGGTTAGAGTGGGGGAGAGCCAAAGCATAAGAGACTCTTAAAAACTGAGAACAAACTGAGAGTTGATGGGGGGTGGGAGGGAGGGGGTGGGTGATGGGTATTGAGGAGGGCACCTTTTGGGATGAGCACTGGGTGTTGTATGGAAACCAATTTGACAATAAATTTCATATACTGGGAAAAAAAAAAGAAATATCATATGATCCAGTAGTTCTACTACTGGCTACTTATCCAAGGAAAATGAAAACACTAATTCATAAAGATATAAACATCCCTGTTTTAATTGTAGCATTATTTACAATAGCTGAGATATGAAAGCAACCCACATGCCTGTTGATAGATGAATGGATAAAGAAGATGTTACACACACACACACACACACACACACACACACGCACATACAGTGGAATATTAATCAGCCATAAAAATAGAATGAAATCTTGCCATTTGTGATAACATGGATGAACCTTGAGGGTATTATGCTAAGTAAAATAAGTCAGGCAGAAAAAAACAAATCCCATATGATTTCACTTATACATGGAATGAAAACAAAACAAAAGAACAAACAAAGAAACAACAGAAATAGACCATGGATACAGAGAATAAACTGGTGGTTGCCAGAACAGATGGAAGGATGGTGAAAATGGGTCAAGAGGAGTGGGAGATACAAGCTTCCAGTTGGGAATGAATACATCACCAGGATAAAAGGTACAGTGGGGATGAAAGGGAATACAGTCCATGATATTGTAATGGTGCTGTACGGTAACAGATGGTAGCTACATTTGTGGTGAACACAGCATAAAGTATAGACTTGTCAGGTCACTATGTTGCACACCAAACTAATGTAACATTCTATGTCAACTGTAGTTGAAAAAATAAAATAAAGTAAAATGGTAAAAATACAGACACACAAAATCATTTCAGAAGTCAGGTCACACTTCTTCATTTTTCTATTAAAAGATACACTCTGAGTTATAGTGTTTTCACCATGAGAATTAGCATATTTCTTCTGACTTCAAAGAGGAATAAATTTTGAGGGCTAGCCATAAGCTCTCCCTAGATGGTGGAATGTGTCTACAGCATGTATTTTCCCAGAACTCTCTTCAAAGCCCCCATGACTTCCTTATTCCTCAAGCTATAGATAAGGGGATTCAGGGCTGGAGTGACAACTGTGTAGAAAACAGAGGTGATGTTGTCTTGCTTGGGACTGTGGAGAGAACTGGGCAGGACATACATGAATGTGGCAGCTCCATAGAACATCCCAACCACAGTCAGATGGGAAGAGCAGGTGACTAGGGCTTTCTGCCTCCCCTCATTTGAGGGCATGTGAAGCACAGTAAACAGGATTAGTGCATAGGAAGAAATGATTGCAAGGAGAGGGGGCATCAGGAAGGTCACACCCATCACATACACAAACAGTTCATATCTAGAGGTATCTGCACAGGCCAACTTCAGCAAAGGTGGAATCTCACAAAGCAGGTGCCTGATGTTCCGGGCTTTGCAGAAGGGATACTGCATGGTATAAAAGGTATGTCCTAGAGCATTCAGGTATGCCAGTATCCATGCTGTGGCCACCATGAGCCAGCAGACCCTTGGCCTCATGAAGACCATGTAGTTCAGAGGATGACAAATGGCCACATATCTATCATAGGCCATGAAGGCCAGTAGCAGGTCCTCTGCACCACCCAGCATCAATGCCAGAAACATCTGAAGGGCACAGCCCGCAAAGGAGATGGTGTTTTCACTGCGCAGAAAATCCATGAGCGCCTTGGGAGTGACAACAGATGTGAAGAGGAGGTCCATGAGTGAGAGCTGCCCGAGCAGGAAGTACATGGGCACGTGGAGCCGGGAATCCACCGTGATGACCAAGAGCAGCAGGCCATTGCTGGTCAGGGCCAACATGTACAGGACTGTGATTATGACACAGAGCAGTTCAGGAGACCCACTGTCTTTCAGAATCCCCATCAATATAAAGCCACTGCCCAGGGTGGAGTTCCAGTACTCCATTCTGTATTGTTTCTTTAGTTGCCTAGAACCAAACACATTCTCGGTGAATTTTTGCAAAGGTGGTCCCTAGTTTGTAACATCACAAGACCCTAATTGAATCCAACTCCCATTTGGAAAAGCCACATTTGGAGCATTGTACCCAAGCCCAGAAAAGTCAGAAGAGACAGGGACATGGAATTGTGAGGGATCATGAATACAATGAGGTGTTGCCTTTCCTATTGGACTCTGACTTTAACTCTTGACCTCTCCGTTTCTGACACTTTTAATTGTATATTGATGAAAGAACCATCTAAATGGAGAGCAGGCATCATAGTAATAACTAAACATTGAGAGGTCATTATATGAAAGTATTATTCAGGACACCAAACCTGGACAAGTATCTTTCCAGAATGATTAAAGTATCCCTCTCTTAAAGGTAGCTTATGTACTAGAAAGTAATATTCTAATACATAAGCCCTTGATTATTTTTGTACCTCGGTTTAAGTATAATGTTTGATGACTGATTTACATGCCCGGTTAGTGTCCTAACAGACCTATTCTGAATATAAAACTCTAAAGCAGGTACAGAAATGTTTTTTTCAACAAAGTACTTCCACTCATTTTCCATACAGACTATGTCCACATTTGTTTGCAGCACTCAAGGCTGTAGATGGAAGCATCACGGGAAGAGCTAAAGTATGTCCACCTTAGTCACCTCTCTGGGCCAGCTCCACACTCTCCATGTGCCTGAGAGAGAAGGAATTCTAGACTGTCTCAGACTAAGGGGTGATGTGTTTGACACGGTGTTGGTTTTAGGAGCTAAACCTTTTGAATTTTTTTTTTTTTCAACGTTTTTTATTTATTTTTGGGACAGAGAGAGACAGAGCATGAACGGGGGAGGGGCAGAGAGAGAGGGAGACACAGAATCGGAAACAGGCTCCAGGCTCCGAGCCATCAGCCCAGAGCCTGACGCGGGGCTCGAACTCACGGACCGCGAGATCGTGACCTGGCTGAAGTCGGACGCTTAACCGACTGCGCCACCCAGGCGCCCCCTGGAGCTAAACCTTTTGGATGAAAGGACATAGGTGTTTCTTTACAGGCTATGACAACATGTGAGCCTGGGAAAACTCAAATATCTGATAACTGATGAGGCTCTGCCCAGGAATATCAGAGTGTTTGTGTTTGGGGGAAATGGTGAAAGGTGCTGGCAACAAAAGAGCATGTGCTGTATGCTGTAATCAGGCTCATTAATCCTATCTTCCCTCTTGTGCACCCGACCCAGATCCCCACTCTCCTTCTTGCAGGACCAGAGTATCTCCACTGGATTGAAGGGTCGTGGGGATAGGGAGGATGAACTCCTGTTCTGGAAAGCCACGTTTGGAATGTGGTATCCCACCCCAGAAAAGTCAGAAGAGACAGGGACTTGGGACTGACAGGTATCGATGTCATGCATCATGGGAACTAGGCAGATAAATCCAATTCTGAACACGTGTTAAAGAATCTGTAAGAGAAGCATGTTTCTCTAAATCTTTCCCCTATACTGTGGCTTCTATATTTGGACATTTCACTGGTTCCCCTACGGGTCTCTTCTGGGTCCAAAGGATTTTAATGGCACAAAAGGTATTATTAGAGCATATGACGGGCATATCATTTGCTCTTAGATGGCCCTTTGGAGACATTTTTTACCAGATAGGGGCAAAAATCTCTGAGCAGAGGGCAGAAAGCCCAGCAGTGCTAAAGATAGGTATTGGTATTTCCACCAGGAAGCAGACACCCTGGCCTGGGATGTGGCACAGACTCCTTCACCATTTTCACTGATTTTTCTTCATGTTTAGAAAACCAAGAATAGAGGGCATTAGGATCAAGTACAGGCCCCAAAGCACTAGAGAATCTGGAAGACAGAGTAGCTTAAGTTCTTAGGGTCTGTTTTGGGCTGTTTCTCAACTCAGCATTCCCAGAGGCTGCACACTTCCCTGACAGAGAGACAAAGCCCTTACCTCAGGTAGTGAGAAGCCCAGATGGCCAAACGTGCAAACTGCCCTGTGGGTTGTTTGAAGGTGAAGGATTTTCCTGTAGAAATGGGGAAAGGGTGAGGCTTTTCCAGCAGTGTCCAACTGGTTTAAGTTTTGCTAAGCTGGGTTAAGAATCTGAGGAGTCTGACCAATACAGCTGTCAGGGCCCCTTCTGGTCCTCCTATTCTTCTAAAGGTCTTCTCTGGAGATGCAGTGGAGACAGAGGGCTAGTTCAGTAGTTTCTGAACTACTGGGTTCTACTTGGGTAGTTTCTGTGGCGCTCTTACTTCAGTGATGGATTTCCTGCTCTCACACCCATAGAGAATTAGAAGAAACTGTTTCTGTCACTCAGTTCCCTAGGTCAAGAACCAATCCAGCTCTGGAGAAGTTGTCAGGCTGAGTTCTTGGGTCCAGATGCTCAGACTGCCATTTACTCCTGCTAGGGTCTGGGAGCAAGGATGAGAGCAGCAGGAATCTGGAAGAAGTAGATATTGGAAGAGCTCCCCAAGGGAGACCCTGCTGTGCTTGGCCTCACTGTCTCTGGGGAGGCTGTTCTGGCTCCTTTCCCATGACCCCTCCCCCTCTGCTTTATTCCATTCCTGCATTCACAAGGACTTATCTTCTCAGCTGAAATGGCCTCCCCTGGAAATGCTGGTCCAGGAAACAAGATGTTAATGAGTCCTCTTGGGCATGTTTCCTGGCCTGGTATCCCTGCTCTTTTCTCTCACTAAATGAACTCAGAGGCCCCAGGTATCTTCTATCCTCCCCTAAGGTGGCACTGATGGCCCATTTCTGAATTTCTGACTGGATAGACCAAGAAGAAGGGTCCTTTTCCTGGTCAGTAGCCTGCCCCAGATCTTAAAGTGGGTTTCGTGTCAGCTCTAGGATACTCCTTCCACCTCTTTCTCCACCCACCACCTCTACCACTTCCCTTTATGATCTTTTTAACCTGAACTTTTTCCAGTCCTCAGGACTGTGCCCTCTGAGCCGATAGTTATGAAGTCTTCCCTTTATTTACCTTTGGCTTTCCAATTTGGCTTTGCACGGATATGTGTGTCTTGGTGTTACTGTTGTCTACCGCCAGTGATTCTTGAAAAGACAGTGAGCCAGGTTCTAAGCATTGAGCAGGAAAAATAAAAACAGATACAGACAGTACTGAAGCTGCAAGGTCAATGTTAATTCAAATGTTTAATCGTTCCCAGAGATAAGTAAAGGCAGATGATAATGGTCTTTTACTGACAGTAGTAAGTTGAAAGAAATACTGTCAAAAACAGTGAGGGAACGTAACCGTACACTTAAATTCTATGTACAGATAAATCATCATTAAACACAGGACACATTAAACAAAAAATAAAAAAGTTATTGCCAAAGGCCCTCCCCAATAAAAATGTAATTCAGCCAGAAAAGAAGTGATGTCTAGAGAATAATATAATATAGGGTTCCATGTTACACAGAAAGAATTGATTCAGTAAATGAATTGGCAAACTTTCTTTTAGGTTTCTTTTTTTTTATTAACTTATTTATTTATTTGTTTAATTCTTTATTTACATCCAAGTTAGTTAGCATATAGCACAATAATAATTTTAGGAGTAGATTCCAGTAATTCATCCCCTATAACACTCAGTGCTTATCCCAACAAATGTCTTCCCTAATGCCCCTTACCCATTTACCCATCCCCCCACCCACAACTCCTCCAGCAACCCTCAGTTTATTCTCTGTATTTAAGAGTCTCTTGGGGCGCCTGGGTGGCTCAGTCGGTTGAGTGTCTGACTTAGGCTCATGTCATGATCTCGTGGTCTGTGGGTTTGAGCCCCGCGTCGGGCTCTGTGCTGGCAGCTCGGAGCCTGGAGCCTGCTTGGGATTCTGTGTCTCCCTCTCTCTCTGCCCCTCCCCCACTCATGCTCTGTCTCTCTCTCTCTCTCTCTCTGTCAAAAATAAACATTAAAAAAAATAAAAAATAAAAAAAGTCTCCTATTTTGTCCCCCTCTTATTTTTATATTATTTTTGCTTCCCTTCCCTTATGTTCATCTGTTTTGTTTCTTGAATTCCTCATATGAGTGAAGTCATATATTTGTTTTTCTCTGACTAATTCTGCTTAGCATCCACATAGTTGCAAATGGCAAGATTCCATTCTTTTTGATTGCTGACTAATACTCCATTGTATATATACACCACATCTTTATCCATTCATCTGTCGATGGACATTTGGGCTCTTTCCATACTTTGGCTATTGTCAATAGCACTGTTGTAAACATTGGGGTGCATGTGTTCCTTTGAAACAGCACACCTGTATCCTTTGGATAAATACCTAGTAGTGTAATTGCTGGGTCATAGGGTAGTTCTATTTTTAATTTTTTGAGGAACCTCCATAGTGTTTTCCAGAGTGGCTGCACCAGTTTGCATTCCCACCAGCAGTGCAAAAGAGATCCTCTTTCTCCGCATCCTCGCCAACATCTGTTGTTGCCTGAGTTGTTCATTTTAGCCATTCTGACTGGTGTGAGGTGCTATCTCATTGTGGTTTTGATTTGTTTTTCCCTGATGATGAGTGATGTTTAGCATGTTTTCATGTGTCCCTTAGCCATCTGGATGTCTTCTTTGGATAAGTGACTATTAATATCTTTTGCCCATTTCTTCACTGGATTGTGTTTTGGGTGTTGAGTTTGATAAGTTCTTCATAGATTTTGGATACTAACTGTTTATCTAATATGACATTTGCAAATATCTTCTCCCATTCCATTGGTTGCTTTTTAGTTTTGCTAATTTTAGTGTCCTTTGCCATGTAGAAGCTTTTTATCTTGATGAGGTCCCAATAGTTCATTTTTGCTTTTGTTTCCCTTGCCTCCAGAGACGTGTTGAGTAAGAAGTTGCTGTGGCCAAGGTCAAAGAGATTTTTTCCTACTTTCTCCTCAAGGATTTTGATGCCTTCCTGTCTTACATTTAGGTCTTCCATTCATTTTGAGTTTATTTTTGTGTATGGTGTAAGAAAGTAGTCCAGGTTCATTTTTCTGCATGTAGCTGTCCAGTTCTCCCAGCACCATTTGCTAAAGAGACTGTCTTTATACCAGTGGATACTCTTTCCTGCTTTGTCAAAGGTGAGTTGGCCATATGTTTGGTGGTCCATTTCTGGATTCTCTATTCTATTCCATTGATCGGAGTGTCTGTTTTTGTGTCAGTACCATACAGTCTTGATGATTGCAGCTGTGTAATACATCTTGAAGTCTGAGATTGTGATGCCTCCTGCTTTGGTTTTCTTTTAGAAGATTGCTTTGGCTATTCAGGGTCTTTTCTGGTTCCATACAAATTTTAGGACTGTTTCTTCTAGCTCTGAGAAGAATTCTGGTGTTATTTTGATAGGGATTGCATTGAATATATAGATTGCTTTGGGAAGTATTGACATTTTAACAGTATTTGTTCTTCCAATATGTGAGCATGGAATATTTTTCCATTTTTTTGTGCCTTCTTCAATTTCTTTCATAAGATTTCTATAGTTTTCAGTTTTCACCTCTTTGGTTTGGTTTACTCCTAGGTATTTTAGGTATTTTATGGTTTTTGGTGCAATGGTAAATGGGATCAATTCCTTATCTCTCTTTCTGTTGTTTCATTATTGGTGTATAGGAATGCAACTGATATCTGTGCATTGATTTTATATCCTGCAACTTTGCTGAATTCATGGATCAGTTCTAGCAGTTTTTTGGTGGAATCTTTTGGCTTTTCCATATAGAGTACTATGTTGTCTGCAAAGAGTGAAAGTTTGACTTGCTCCTTGCTGATATGGATGCCTTTTATTGCTTTGTGTAGTCTGACTGCTGAGGCTAGGACTTCCAATACTATGTTGAATAACAGTGGTGAGAGTGGACATTCCTGTTGTGTTCCTGACCTTAAGGGATAAGCTCTCAGTGTTTCCCCATTGAGGATGATATTAGCGGTGGGTCTTTCATATGTGGCTTTTAAGATCTTGAGCTATGATATTTCTATCCCTACTTTTGTGAGGGTTTTTATCCAGAAGGTATGCTGTATTTTTTCAAATGCTTTCTCTGCATCTATTGAGAAAATGATTTGGTTCTTGTCCTTTCTTTTATTGATGTGATGTATCACATTGATTGTTTTGTGGATAACGAACCAGCTCTGCATTCCAGGTATAAATCCCACTTGGTCGTGGTGAATAATTCTTTTAATGTATTGTTGGATCCACATGGCTAGTATCTTGTTGAGAATTTTTGCTATCATGTTCATCAGGGAAATTGGTCTGTGTTTCTCCTTTTTAGTGGGGTCTTTTTCTGGTTTTGGAATCAAGGTAATGCTGGATTCATGGAATGAGTTCGGAAGTTTTCCCCCCATTTCTATTTTTTGGAACAGTTTCAAAAAAATAGGTGTTAACTCTTCTTTAAATGTTTGGCAGAATTCTCCCTAGAAAGCCATCCAGCCCTGGACTCATGTTTTTTGGGAGATTTTTGATTACTAATTCAATTTCTTTACTGGTTATGGGTGAATTGGCAAATTTTTAATTGAAAATATATATATTTGCATTTTAAAACACTGATTAATGAAAAAGAGGAGGACACAAAGAAATGGAAAAAACATTCCATGCTCATGGATTGGAAGAACAAATATTATAAAAATGTCTATAATATCCAAAGCAATCTAGACATTTAGTTCCATCCCTATGAAAATACCAACAGCATTTTTCAGAGCTAGAACATATAATCCCAAAATTTGTATGAAACTGCAAAAGATATGGAATAGCTGAAGAAATATTGAAAAGCAAAGCTGGAGGCATCACAATTCTGGACTTCAAGTTATATTACAAGCTGTAGTGATCAAAACAGTATGGTACTGACACAAAAATAGATATACAGATCAATAGAACCGAATAGAAACCCCAGTAATAGGCCCAAAACTATATTGTTAAGTAATCTTTGATGAAGCAGGAAAAAATATCCAGTGGGAAAAAAGTCTCTTCAACAAACGGTGTTGGGAAAACTGGACAGCAACATGCAAAAAAAGAAAAAGAAAAAGAAACTGGACCACTTTCTTACACCATCCACAAAAAGAAAATCTAAATGGATTAAAGACCTAAAATGAGAACTGAAATCATAAAAATCCTGGAGAAGAACACAAGCAGTAACCTCTTTGACATTGGCTGTAGCAACCTCTTACTAGATATGTCTCCTGAGGCAAGAGAAACAAAAGCAAAAATAAACTATTGGGATTTCATCAAAGTAGAAGGTTCTGTACAGCAAAGGAAATAATCAACAAAACTAAAAGGAAACTTACAGAATGGGAGAAGATATTTGCAAATGACATATATGATAAAGGGTTAGTATACAAAATATATTGAAATACTAAAACTAAAAGTCTTAACAAAAATAATGAGACCAAAGTGGGATTTTTCTATGGGTACTTAAAGAAAGCTACAGAAGCAGAATATTAAAAGCCTCATTCATTTACATAAAATTATCATTTCCTATTTTAGAATTTTTTTGTTGAGGTAAAATTTGCATACAGTAAAATTCGCCTGTTTTTAGTACACAGTTCTGCAAGTTGTGACAAATTTGTATAGTTGTGTAACCACTACTCAAATCAAGATATCAAATTTCAACAACCCCCAAATTATCAAGTGCTCACGTAAGCCCTGCCAACTGTCTGATCTGTTGACTATCACTATTGTTTGGCCTTTTCCAGAATGTCATTTAAATGGTATCATACATTTTGAGTCTAGCTTCTTCCACTTAGCCTAATATGTTTGAGATTCATCCATATTCCTGTATTAGTAGTTCATTCCCACCATTCCAATTGTATGGATGTACCATAGTTTGCTTATCCATTCACCAGCTGAAGGACATTTTTGATGTTTCCACTTTTGTTAATTATGAAAAAAAATTATAAATATTCATGGAAAGGTTTTTGAATGAGTATAAATTGTTCACTGGGGTAAATAACCTCAGAGTGAAGTTGCTCAGTTGTATGATATGTATATGCTTAAGTTTATAAGAAACTGGCAAACTGTTTTGCACAGTGAGTGAACCATTTTGCATTCCCAATTTTATTTTAATTTTGCATTTTGTTAAGCTGTAAAATACATGCTTTTTAAATAAATGAAATATTGCCTGCAGCCTTAAATTGCAAGTCCTCCCAATTAGCATTTAAAGAAACAAAAAGGAGTCTTGAGAAGTGAGCAGGATTGTTTATGCAAGTAAAGAAGGAGGCTTGATTCAAGACATAAAATCATTTGGGGAAACACACACACTCACACACAGAGCTGTGTGTGAGGTAATGATATTAAAATTCAAATGTACCATTTTATAAAATTATAAACTTTTTGGCAGCTGAATCATAAACCTCTGCTTTGTTGACAAGCACTGCAGGGTTGGGGGAATGGGCAAGCACAAGGTGGGAAGCCTGATTACCATGGCAATAGTCATGAATGGTAGAAAAGGATGTGGAAACTAAAGCTATAAACATGTCTTTCAAGATAATTTTCTCTAAGAAATGGAGTATACCTGGAGGAGGGATGTGGTTCAAGGAAAGGTGCTTTAAGGTGGTAGAAACTAGTGCACATTGGTAATCTATGGCAAATGTTCCAGGAAATACGGAGATGATCCAGAGGAGAAGCAAGTAATTCCAAGACCAATTTCTTTGAGGAGTAAGAGAGCTAGGTATCAAAAGCACTAGTGGAAAGTTTGGCCTCCAATGGGCTTTTTTTTTTTTTTAATTTAAATTCAAATTAGTTAACATACAGTGTAGTATTGGTTTCAGGAGTAGAACCCAGTGATTCATCTCTTACATATAATACCAAATGCTCATCCCAATAAGTGACCTCCTTAATTCTCATCACCCCAAACCAGCCTCCCCTCCAGCAACCCTCAATTTGTTCTCTGTATTTAAGAGTTTCTTATGGTTTGCTTCCCTCTCTGTTTTTTTAACATATTTTATTTTTCCTTCCTTTCCTCTATATTCATCTGGGGTTTTTTTCTTAAATTCCACATATGAGTGAAATCATGATATTTGTGTTTTTGTCTATTTTGCTTACCATAATACACTCTAGTTCTATTCATGGTGTTGTAAATGGCAAGATTTCATTCTTTTTGATTGCCAAGTAATATTACATTATATATAGATGTATACACACACACACACACACACACACACACCCCACCCCTTCTTCATCCATTCATCATTCCATGAACATCTGGGCTCTTTCCATAATTTGGCTATTTTTGATAGCACTGCTACAAACATTGGGGTGTATGCGCCCTTCGAATCAGTATTTTTATAGCCTTTGCATAAATACCTAGTAGTGTAATTGCTGGGTCTTAGGGTAGTTCTACTTTTAATTTTTTGAGGCACCTCCATACTATTTTCCACAGTGGCTGCACCAGTTTGCATTCCCACTAACAAAGCAAAGTGTTCCCCTTTCTCTGCATCCTCTGTTGTTTCCTGAGTTGTTAATTTTAGCCATTCTGATAGGTGTGAGGTGGTACCTCATCATGATTTTCATTTGTATTTCCCTGATGATGAGTGATGTTGAGCATCTTTTTATGTGTCTGTTAGCCATCTGGATGTCTTCTTCTCCAATAGGTTCTTTTAAATGACAAAAAGCTATGTGCAGATGGGCTGCTAAGTTTGGTAGTGGAAGATGAGGAAGTCCCATATGACTCCTTTTTGGTCAAGGATGTATGATTCAAAGTCATAAGCTGAAAGTGAAGGTGTAAAATGGTTTCTTCAGAGAGTAACAAACAGATTATATTAGGGTGGTGCAATGGGATGATAAGACTATATTGCAAAAAGTCAAAGTTTCCAAATCAACTTGAGTTAAATACAACTGCAATGAATATACCAGTGGGATTTGGGGGACATATAGCTGATGATTCAAAAGTTAACCAGGAAGATTAAATAGATAATAAAACTTAAAAAAAGGTTGGTGAGGAAAAATGAGAGAGAAGAGTCTTGATAGACCACTAAGAACTAGTCCAGAGATAGTTTTATTGTTGCTATTTATAAGAAGATAGGTTATAGCCAAACAATTGTAAAAATAACAACAAATTAATAACATGTGAGGATTATTTAGAATGCTAATAGGAAAATTTAGCTATTTGGAAACACAATTAACTTAAAGCCTCACCATACTTCATGTACCAAAATAAATCACACAAAAACTAAAAACTTAAATATCACTTATGAAATTATTAGGCAAATCTAAAAGAAATATATGTAAATATTTTCTGAATTAAGAATGAGAATTACTAGAGTACAATCTTCTGAAGAATACAAGGGAAAAAAGATGGATATATACTAACTGCATAAATACTATAACATTTCCTAACCAACAAATTTAGATTCAGTATCTAAATAAGAAACTGAAAACAAATGTTGCCTACATATATAACAATCAAGTTTTGCATAATCTTCATCTATAAAGAGCTACAAAAAAATCATTAGGATAAAACAAAATTAATATAAATTAAAACATTGCTATGTTTACTAAATTGACAGAAAGAGTTCATAAGACAGGATTAGAAAGATGATAGTGAGGCAGGCACCCTTGCATAATGCTAGTCAGAATGCAAAGTGTTTCTAACTTTCTGAAAAGTAATTTGACTCTTTACAACAATAATTATAAAGAGTATCTTTGCCATTTCTCAGTAATTTCACTCCTAGAAATTTGACCTAAGATAAAATCACCCCTCACATAAGAAAATTTGGGGGACCAAAACTAAATGTAAGCAATTGACTAATCATATTACAGAAGATTTATATGATGGAAAATTATGTAGTCATTTAAAATTAAGTTTTTTCAAGACTACTTACTATTTATTCATAGTTGAGCCAGCATGTTTTAAGCACTGTTTGCCAGGCTCTGATCTTAGTGCCTGATATATATTACCTTATTCAATCATACTGAAAACATCGTGAGTTCATCATGAGTCCTATTATCATCACCACTTTTAAGATAAGCAAACTGAGGCACAAAGAGTTTGAGTTAGTGTCCAAAGATGCACAGATAACAAAGGGAAAACCGAGAGTCACACTCACATACTCTGGCCCCCTCCTGCTGCTATTCACTTCCTCCCCCTAGACTATAATGTCCCCTTATAGTCCCATCCCCAAGGAATAAGGTTCACTAAATTTTATATTACAGACAAAAACCAGGACTTTAATAAGCATGTACATAACAACTGCATAAAATACATATATGGATAACAAAAAAATGAAAGGAAAACTTTACAGGTAATTTGTTCTC
The DNA here is from genome assembly GCF_028018385.1 of Neofelis nebulosa. Taxonomy (NCBI): domain Eukaryota; kingdom Metazoa; phylum Chordata; class Mammalia; order Carnivora; family Felidae; genus Neofelis; species Neofelis nebulosa. The sequence goes on along the minus strand of NC_080791.1, from coordinate 63,738,935 downwards.
AATTTCTGAATTTCCCGTTTTTATGATGAACTTGGTTTAGTTTTATAAATTAGCTTTAGCTCTTATGATTTAGCTTTATAGATTAAGCAATTTAAGATTATCTCTATAAAGGAAAAAAAAAGTATTTCTGAGTTTCACAAATTACTATCCTCAAAAAAAAAATTCCAACTATATAGAACTTCTTATCTGAACAGATGTTAGTTTCCATGTTTTGTTACTAATCTTCCCACACTAATACCAAATGACAAAATAAAGCATATTTAAGCTAGCTAGAAAGTCAATTATATATTTTATTCCTCTTTTCCTATGGACACAGACATATACATATACTCACCTCAAGAATATGAGTTCCTTGCAATTGTTTTGATGTTTCAAAACATGTCTGTATACAGGTAAGGTCACATTTTTTAAGTTTATTTATTTATTTTGAGAGAGAGAGTGGGGAAGAGGCAGGGGGCGGGGGGAAGAGAGAATCCCAAATAGGCTCTATGATAGGATGGAGTCTGATGCGAGGCTTGATTCCATGAAGCTTGAGATCATGACCTGAGCCAAAATCAAGAGTCAGCCAGGTGCTCTGTGGGTCACATTTTTTAAAAAATTCAAGTAATATAAAGAACAGATGTCTCTGTTATTATATCTACACCTTACTTCAAATCTGTCTCTGTGATTATATCTCTACCTTGCTTCACATTCTATTTTATTCATTTCTCTTTTTTAACTTTAATTTTAGTTTTAGGTAGTATAGAAATGCCCGATTTAACCTTATGCACTATCTCAGCCTATGTGTTATCTTTATTTATGTATTCAATATGGACTGTTTCTTAAGACTGAAGTACAAATGCAGTTACAAATCTATTACTTTTTCTAAATAATCACTTGAAAAACCATCTGCCTAATAAACAAGAAGCCTAATTTATCTTCTAAGGATACTTCTCTCTTTAATTGTCTAAGAATCTAGTTCAAAGAAGAGCAATCATCCTCTGATATTTAGAGGCTGCTGGAGATTGGTTAATTAGTTTTAGGCTGTTTTCCACTGCTACATGATATTGAAACTAATGCTGCTTCTCACTGCTACATGATATTGAATCTGAAACTTGGTCTCCTACTATGTCTACTTGTTAATCATGTCAGGATGATGCCTCACCATGGAGTGAGTCTACGATACCCATCCCATGCTTTTCTTCTAGTTCCTTTCACAATGTGGGCTTCCAAGGTCACGGTGATATGTCCATGTGAGTACAGCTTAAGATCTCAATGCTCACAACTAAAGTGTTTATATCTTCGCACACAGAATATCATATAAAGACAAACTGTGCACTGATTTTTATTTGGATAAGAATGGTGAAAAAATAAGCCATGAATCCTTACATTGTGGAGTGGGTTGGCAATATATAATTTCCTAGGACCCTCCTCAAGGCCCCCATCACTTTCTTATTCCTCAAGGTGTAGATAAGGGGGTTCAGGGCTGGAGTGACAACTGTGTAGAAAACAGAGATGATGTTGTCTTGCTTGGGGCTGTGAAGGGAGCTGGGCAGGACATACATGAATGTGGCAGCTCCATAGAACATCCCAACCACAGTCAGATGGGAAGAGCAGGTGACTAGGGCTTTCTGCCTCCCCTCATTTGAGGGCATGTGAAGCACAGTAAACAGGATTAGTGCATAGGAGGCAATAATGGCAGAAAGAGGGAGCAAAAGGAAAATAACCCCTGTCACATACACCAAGAGTTCATATCTGGAGGTATCTGCACAGGCCAACTTCAGCAAAGGTGGAATCTCACAAAGCAGGTGCCTGATGTTCCGGGCTTTGCAGAAGGGATACTGCATGGTATAAAAGGTATGTCCTAGAGCATTCAGGTATGCCAGTATCCATGATGTGGCCACCATGAGCCAGCAGACCCTTGGCCTCATGAAGACCATGTAGTTCAGAGGATGACAAATGGCCACATATCTATCATAGGCCATGAAGGCCAGTAGCAGGTCCTCTGCACCACCCAGCATCAATGCCAGAAACATCTGAAGGGCACAGCCCGCAAAGGAGATGGTGTTTTCACTGCGCAGGAAATCCATGAGCGCCTTGGGAGTGACAACAGATGTGAAGAGGAGGTCCATGAGTGAGAGCTGCCCGAGCAGGAAGTACATGGGCACGTGGAGCCGGGAATCCACTGTGATGACCAAGAGCAACAGGCCATTGCTGGTCAGGGCCAACATGTACAGGACTGTGATTATGACACAGAGCAGTTCAGGAGACCCACTGTCTTTCAGAATCCCCATCAATATAAAGCCACTGCCCAGGGTGGAGTTCCAGTACTCCATTCTGTATTGTTTCTTTAGTTGCCTAGAACCAAACACATTCTCGGTGAATTTTTGCAAAGGTGGTCCCTAGTTTGTAACATCACAGGACCCTAATGATGACCAATATGAATCCAATAAGGATTTATAATTGGAAACCGACTTTAACTCCTGATCTCTCAGTTTCTGACACTTCTAATTGTATCTTGATGAAAGAACCACCTGAATGGTCATATTCAGCTAAACATTTCTTAACAGAAAGCAATCTTGGGCTGCCTGGGTGCCTCAGTCGGTTGAGCATCTGACTTGGGCTCAGGTCATGATCTCACAGTTTGTTAGTTCCAGCCACGCATCGGGCTCTGTACTGATAGCTCAGAGCGTGGAGCCTGCTTTGGATCCTGTGTCTCCTCTCTCTGCCCCTCCCCCGCTCATGTTTTTTGCCTGTCTCTCAAAAATAAAAATAAAAATAAAAATAAACATTTAAAAGAAACCCACATTGGGGTGCCGGGGTAACTTAGTTGGTTGAGCGTCTGACTGTTGATTTAAGCTCCAGTCATGATCTCCTGGGCATGGGATCGAGACCTGTCAGTCTTCACACTGTCAGTGGGATTCTCTCTCTCCCTCTCTCTCGCTCTGCCCCTCATGCACTCATATTCTCTCTCTCTCTCAAAAAACATACATAAACATTTTTTTAAAAAGAAAGCAATATTCCAGTACATAAGCCCTTAATTATTTTTGTACCTATGTTTTAAGTATAATGTTTGATGACTGATTTACATGCCCAGTTAGTATTCTAACAGACCTATTCTGAATATAAAACTCTAAAGCAGGTACAGAAATGTGATTTCAGTAAAACACTTCCACTTCATTTTCCATAACTTATGACTGCATATGTTTGCAGAATTAAAGGTTGTAGATGTAAGCATCATGAAAGAGTTAAGTACGTCCACCTTAGTCACCTCTCTGGGCCAGCTCCACACTCTCCATGTGCCTGAAAGAGAAGGAATTCTAGACTGTCTCAGACTAAGGGGTGATGTGTTTGACATGGTGTTGGTTTTAGGAGCTAAACCTTTTGGATGAAAGGACATAGGTGTTTCTTTACAGGCTATGACAACATGTGAGCCTGGGAAAACTCAAAAATCTGATAACTGATGAGGCTCTGCCCAGGAATATCAGAGTGTTTGTGTTTGGGGGAAATGGTGAAAGGTGCTGGCAACAAAAGAGCATGTGCTGTATGCTGTAATCAGGCTCATTAATCCTATCTTCCCTCTTGTGCACCTGACCCAGATCCCCACTCTCCTTCTTGCAGGACCAGAGTATCTCCACTGGATTGAAGGGTCGTGGGGATAGGGAGGATGAACTCCTGTTCTGGAAAGCCACGTTTGGAATGTGGTATCCCACCCCAGAAAAGTCAGAAGAGACAGGGACTTGGGACTGACAGGTATCGATGTCATGCATCATGGGAACTAGGCAGATAAATCCAATTCTGAACATGTGTTAAAGAATCTGTAAGAAGAGTCCCGGAAGATGGCGGCGTAGGAGGACGCTGGGCTCACCGCGCGTCCTGCTGATCACTTAGATTCCACCTACACCTGCCTAAAGAACCCAGAAAACCGCCAGAGGATTAGCAGAACAGAGTCTCCGGAGCCAAGCGCAGACGAGAGGCCCACAGAAGAGGGTAGGAAGGGCGGTGAGGCGGTGCGCGCTCCACGGACTGGCGGGAGGGAGCCGGGGCGGAGGGGCGGCTCGCCGGCCAAGCAGAGCCCCCGAGTCGGGCTGGCAAAAGCGGAGGGGCCGGACAGACTGTGTTCCGACAGCAAGCGCGACTTAGCGTCTGGGAGGTCAGAAGTTAACAGCTCTGCTCAGAAAGCGGGAAGGCTGGAGGACAAAGGGAGGGAGAGCTGCTGAGCCCCCGGACGGCAGAGCTCAGCTTGGCGGGGAACAAAAGCGCTCGCCAGCGCCATCTCCCCCGCCCATCCCCCAGCCAAAATCCCAAAGAGAACCAGTTCCTGCCAGGGAACTTGCTCGCTCCGCGCAAACACCCAACTCTGTGCTTCTGCGGAGCCAAACCTCCGGCAGCGGATCTGACTCCCTCCCGCTGCCACAGGGCCCCTCCTGAAGTGGATCACCTAAGGAGAAGTGAGCTAAGCCTGCCCCTCCCGCCCCCGTGCACCTTGCCTACCCACCCCAGCTAATACGCCAGCTCCCCAGCACCACAAGCCTGGCAGTGTGCAAGTAGACCAGACGGGCCACACCACCCCACAGTGAATCCCGCCCCTAGGAGAGGGGAAGAGAAGGCACACACCAGTCTGACTGTGGCCCCAGCGGTGGGCTGCGGGCAGACATCAGGTCGGACTGCGGCCCCACCCACCAACTCCAGTTATACACCACAGCACGGGGGAAGTGCCCTACAGGTCCTCACCGCTCCAGGGACTATCCAAAATGACCAAACGGAAGAATTCCCCTCAGAAGAATCTCCAGGAAATAACAACAGCTAATGAACTGATCAAAAAGGATTTAAATAATATAACAGAAAGTGAATTTAGAATAATAGTCATAAAATTAATCGCTGGGCTTGAAAACAGTATATAGGACAGCAGAGAATCTCTTGCTACAGAGATCAAGGGACTAAGGAACAGTCACGAGGAGCTGAAAAACGCTTTAAACGAAATGCAAAACAAAATGGAAACCACGACGGCTCGGATTGAAGAGGCAGAGGAGAGAATAGGTGAACTAGAAGATAAAGTTATGGAGAAAGAGGAAGCTGAAAGAAAGAGAGATAAAAAAATCCAGGAGTATGAGGGGAAAATTAGAGAACTAAGTGATACACTAAAAAGAAATAATATACGCATAATTGGTATTCCAGAGGAGGAAGAGAGAGGGAAAGGTGCTGAAGGGGTACTTGAAGAAATTATAGCTGAGAACTTCCCTGAACTGGGGAAGGAAAAAGGCATTGAAATCCAAGAGGCACAGAGAACTCCCTTCAGACGTAACTTGAATCGATCTTCTGCACGACATATCATAGTGAAACTGGCAAAATACAAGGATAAAGAGAAAATTCTGAAAGCAGCAAGGGATAAACATGCCCTCACATATAAAGGGAGACCTATAAGACTCGTGACTGATCTCTCCTTTGAAACTTGGCAGGCCAGAAAGGCTTGGCACGATATCTTCAGTGTGCTAAACAGAAAAAATATGCAGCCGAGAATCCTTTATCCAGCAAGTCTGTCATTTAGAATAGAAGGAGAGATAAAGGTCTTCCCAAACAAACAAAAACTGAAGGAATTTGTCACCACTAAGCCAGACCTACAAGAGATCCTAAGGGGGATCCTGTGAGACAAAGTACCAGAGACATCACTACAAGCATAAAACATACAGACATCACAATGACTCTAAACCCGTATCTTTCTATAATAACACTGAATGTAAATGGATTAAATGCGCCAACCAAAAGACATAGGGTATCAGAATGGATAAAAAAACAAGACCCAACTATTTGCTGTCTACAAGAGACTCATTTTAGATCTGAGGACACCTTTAGATTGAGAGTGAGGGGATGGAGAACTATTTATCATGCTACTGGAAGCCAAAAGAAAGCTGGAGTAGCCATACTTATATCAGACAAACTAGACTTTAAATTAAAGGCTGTAACAAGAGATGAAGAAGGGCATTATATAATAATTACAGGGTCTATCCATCAGGAAGAGCTAACAATTATAAATGTCTATGCGCCAAATACCGGAGCCCCCAGATATATAAAACAGTTACTCATAAACATAAGCAACCTTATTGATAAGAATGTGGTCATTGCAGGGGACTTTAACACACCACTTACAGAAATGGATAGATCATCTAGACACACAGTCAATAAAGAAACAAGGGCCCTGAATGATACATTGGATCAGATGGACTTGACAGATATATTTAGAACTCTGCATCCCAAAGCAACAGAATATACTTTCTTCTCGAGTGCACATGGAACATTCTCCAAGATAGATCACATACTGGGTCACAAAACAGCCCTTCATAAGTTTACAAGAATTGAAATCATACCATGCATACTTTCAGACCACAATGCTATGAAGCTTGAAATCAACCACAGGAAAAAGTCTGGAAAACCTCCAAAAGCATGGAGGTTAAAGAACACCCTACTAACGAATGAGTGGGTCAACCAGGCAATTAGAGAAGAAATTAAAAAATACATGGAAACAAATGAAAATGAAAATACAACAATCCAAACGCTTTGGGACGCAGCGAAGGCAGTCCTGAGAGGAAAATACATTGCAATCCAGGCCTATCTCAAGAAACAAGAAAAATCCCAAATACAAAATCTAACAGCACACCTAAAGGAAATAGAAGCAGAACAGCAAAGGCAGCCTAAACCCAGCAGAAGAAGAGAAATCATAAAGATCAGAGCAGAAATAAACAATATAGAATCTAAAAAAACTGTAGAGCAGATCAACGAAACCAAGAGTTGGTTTTTTGAAAAAATAAACAAAATTGACAAACCTCTAGCCAGGCTTCTCAAAAAGAAAAGGGAGATGACCCAAATAGATAAAATCATGAATGAAAATGGAATTATTACAACCAATCCCTCAGAGATACAAACAATTATCAGGGAATACTATGAAAAATTATATGCCAACAAATTGGACAACCTGGAAGAAATGGACAAATTCCTAAACACCCACACTCTTCCAAAACTCAATCAGGAGGAAATAGAAAGCTTGAACAGACCCATAACCAGCGAAGAAATTGAATCGGTTATCAAAAATCTCCCAACAAATAAGAGTCCAGGACCAGATGGCTTCCCAGGGGAGTTCTACCAGACGTTTAAAGCAGAGATAATACCTATCCTTCTCAAGCTATTCCAAGAAATAGAAAGGGAAGGAAAACTTCCAGACTCATTCTATGAAGCCAGTATTACTTTGATTCCTAAACCAGACAGAGACCCAGTAAAAAAAGAGAACTACAGGCCAATATCCCTGATGAATATGGATGCAAAAATTCTCAATAAGATACTAGCAAATCGAATTCAACAGCATATAAAAAGAATTATTCACCATGATCAAGTGGGATTCATTCCTGGGATGCAGGGCTGGTTCAACATTCGCAAATCGATCAACGTGATACATCACATTAACAAAAAAAAAGAGAAGAACCATATGATCCTGTCAATCGATGCAGAAAAGGCCTTTGACAAAATCCAGCACCCTTTCTTAATAAAAACCCTTGAGAAAGTCGGGATAGAAGGAACATACTTAAAGATCATAAAAGCCATTTATGAAAAGCCCACAGCTAACATCATCCTCAATGGGGAAAAACTGAGAGCTTTTTCCCTGAGATCAGGAACACGACAGGGATGCCCACTCTCACCGCTGCTGTTTAATATAGTGCTGGAAGTTCTAGCATCAGCAATCAGACAACAAAAGGAAATCAAAGGCATCCAAATTGGCAAAGATGAAGTCAAGCTTTCGCTTTTTGCAGATGACATGATATTATACATGGAAAATCCGATAGACTCCACCAAAAGTCTGCTAGAACTGATACATGAATTCAGCAAAGTTGCCGGATACAAAATCAATGTACAGAAATCAGTTGCATTCTTATACACGAACAATGAAGCAACAGAAAGACAAATAAAGAAACTGATCCCATTCACAATTGCACCAAGAAGCATAAAATACCTAGGAATAAATCTAACCAAAGATGTAAAAGATTTGTATGCTGAAAACTATAGAAAGCTTATGCAGGTAATTGAAGAAGATATAAAGAAATGGAAAGACATTCCCTGCTCATGGATTGGAAGAATAAATATTGTCAAAATGTCAATACTACCCAAAGCTATCTACACATTCAATGCAATCCCAATCAAAATTGCACCAGCATTCTTCTCGAAACTAGAACAAGCAATCCTAAAATTCATATGGAACCACAAAAGGCCCCGAATAGCCAAAGTAATTTTGAAGAAGAAGACCAAAGCAGGAGGCATCACAATCCCAGACTTTAGCCTCTACTACAAAGCTGTCATCATGAAGACAGCATGGTATTGGCATAAAAACAGACACATAGACCAATGGAATCGAATAGAAACCCCAGAACTAGACCCACAAACGTATGGCCAACTCATTTTTGACAAAGCAGGAAAGAACATCCAATGGAAAAAAGACAGTCTCTTTAACAAATGGTGCTGGGAGAACTGGACAGCAACATGCAGAAGGTTGAAACTAGACCACTTTCTCACACCATTCACAAAAATAAACTCAAAATGGATAAAGGACCTGAATGTGAGACAGGAAACCATCAAAACCTTAGAGGAGAAAGCAGGAAAAGACCTCTCTGACCTCAGCCGTAGCAATCTCTTACTCGGCACATCCCCAAAGGCAAGGGAATTAAAAGCAAAAGTGAATTACTGGGACCTTATGAAGATAAAAAGCTTCTGCACAGCAAAGGAAACAACCAACAAAACTAAAAGGCAACCAACGGAATGGGAAAAGATATTTGCAAATGACACATCGGACAAAGGGCTAGTATCCAAAATCTATAAAGAGCTCATCAAACTCCACACCCGAAAAACAAATAACCCAGTGAAGAAATGGGCAGAAAACATGAATAGACACTTCTCTAAAGAAGACATCCGGATGGCCAACAGGTACATGAAAAGATGTTCAACGTCGCTCCTCATCAGGGAAATACAAATCAAAACCACACTCAGATACCACCTCACGCCAGTCAGAGTGGCCAAAATGAAGAAATCAGGAGACTATAGATGCTGGAGAGGATGTGGAGAGATGGGAACCCTCTTGCAATGTTGGTGGGAATGCAAATTGGTGCAGCCGCTCTGGAAAGCAGTGTGGAGGTTCCTCAGAAAATTAAAAATAGACCTACCCTATGACCCAGCAATAGCACTGCTAGGAATTTATCCAAGGGATACAGGAGTACTGATGCATAGGGGCACTTGTACCCCAATGTTTATAGCAGCACTCTCAACAATCGCCAAATTATGGAAAGAGCCTAAATGTCCATCAACTGATGAATGGATAAAGAAATTGTGGTTTATATACACAATGGAATACTACGTGGCAATGAGAAAGAATGAAATATGGCCTTTTGTAGCAACGTGGATGGAACTGGAGAGTTTGATGCTAAGTGAAATAAGCCATACAGAGAAAGACAGATACCATATGGTTTCACTCTTATGTGGATCCTGAGAAACGTAACAGAAACCCATGGGGGAGGGGAAGGGAAAAAAAAAAAAAGAGGTTAGAGTGGGAGAGAGCCAAAGCATAAGAGACTGTTAAAAACTGAGAACAAACTGAGGGTTGATGGGGGGTGGGAGGGAGGGCAGGGTGGGTGATGGGTATTGAGGAGGGCACCTTTTGGGATGAGCACTGGGTGTTGTATGGAAACCAATTTGACAGTAAATTTCATATATTAAAAAAATAAAAATTAAAAAAAAAAAAAAAAAGAATCTGTAAGAGAAGCATGTTTCTCTAAATCTTTCCCCTATACTGTGGCTTCTATATTTGGACATTTCACTGGTTCCCCTACGGGTCTCTTCTGGGTCCAAAGGATTTTAATGGCACAAAAGGTATTATTAGAGCATATGACGGGCATATCATTTGCTCTTAGATGGCCCTTTGGAGACATTTTTTACCAGATAGGGGCAAAAATCTCTGAGCAGAGGGCAGAAAGCCCAGCAGTGCTAAAGATAGGTATTGGTATTTCCACCAGGAAGCAGACACCCTGGCCTGGGATGTGGCACGGACTCCTTCACCATTTTCACTGATTTTTCTTCATGTTTAGAAAGCCAAGAATAGAGGGCATTAGGATCAAGTACAGGCCCCAAAGCACTAGAGAATCTGGAAGACAGAGTAGCTTAAGTTCTTAGGGTCTGTTTTGGGCTCTGTTTCTCAACTCAGCATTCCCAGAGGCTGCACACTTCCCTGACAGAGAGACAAAGCCCTTACCTCAGGTAGTGAGAAGCCCAGATGGCCAAATGTGCAAACTGCCCTGTGGATTGTTTGAAGGTGAAGGATTTTCCTGTAGAAATGGGGAAAGGGTGAGGCTTTTCCAGCAGTGTCCAACTGGTTTAAGTTTTGCTAAGCTGGGTTAAGAATTTGAGGAGTCTGACCAATACAGCTGTCAGGGCCCCTGCTGGTCCTCCTATTCTTCTAAAGGTCTTCTCTGGAGATGCAGTGGAGACAGAGGGCTAGTTCAGTCCTTGGGTAGTTTCTGTGGTGCTCTTACTTCAGTGATGGATTTCCTGCTCTCACACCCATAGAGAATTAGAAGAAACTGTTTCTGTCACTCAGTTCCCTAGGTCAAGAACCCATCCAGCTCTGGAGAAGTTGTCAGGCTGAGTTCTTGGGTCCAGATGCTCAGACTGCCATTTACTCCTGCTAGGGTCTGGGAGCAAGGATGAGAGCAGCAGGAATCTGGAAGAAGTAGATATTGGAAGAGCTCCCCAAGGGAGACCCTGCTGTGCTTGGCCTCACTGTCTCTGGGGAGGCTGTTCTGGCTCCTTTCCCATGACCCCTCCCCCTCTGCTTTATTCTATTCCTACATTCACAGGGACTTATCTTCTCAGCTAAAATGGCCTCCCCTGGAAATGCTGGTCCAGGAAACAAGATGTTAATGAGTCCTCTTGGGCATGTTTCCTGGCCTGGTATCCCTGCTCTTTTCTCTCACTAAATGAACTCAGAGGCCCCAGGTATCTTCTATCCTCCCCTAAGGTGGCACTGATGGCCCGTTTCTGAATTTCTGACTGGATAGACCAAGAAGAAGGGTCCTTTTCCTGGTCAGTGTCCTGCCCCAGATCTTAAAGTGGGTTTCGTGTCAGCTCTAGGACACTCCCACAATATCTTCTGTAATTGTTACCTTGATTCTGAATTCTCATGTTCATTGCCTGTCTCGTGTGCTCCATCGTATACATGTTCTTCTTGTTTTATAAGCTCTTCCTGCTACCTCATCAGCTTTCAAATATGATCAAGATCTCCCTGTTAAGACCAACAACAATTTGGATTTTCTTCCCTTTGGACTATCTCTCTAAATGCCTCCCATTTTTTGCCATATATTTTTTCAAAAAGCATTTATAATAATTGGGTCTACTGCTACTTTAATTGCTCATTCATTATACACGAAGAGAACATTTGCCCAGAAAACCCAGAAATAACAGTAGCATAACCCAATAAAATGTATTTCTCACACAGGTAACAGTCCAATGCATATTTCTTATTTAGAGAGCTGTCCTTAATTGCTCTCCTCTATGGGGTTGGGTGGGGATCCAGGCTTTTCATTTGGTGGAGCCTACAACATCTTCAGTAGGTGGTTCCCAGGTTGACAATAATGCTCTCCATTCTGGGTAGTCTGAAAGGAAAGAGATCCTATGGCATCAAGTGTAGGTGTTTTTATGGCTCAGACTTCACTTCATGGCACACCTTGTGGCACACTTCACCTCTGCATTGTATACCTCGGCCCATTTGTATCACCTCCTGCCAAGTGCCCTACATGACTGAACTGACCTACTTTGTCTCAAGATCACCAAAATCTTCTTTGCGAAATCCTGTAATACATACTATTTTGTGATACTGGGTTTGTTTTAAACTCATCAAATTCCCACATTCCTTTTCTTTTGGTGCAAAAAGGCTAAAGATTTTTTCGTTCCATACTAGCAGGAATATTTTTTTTTCTTCTGATCTCTGTGTTAATCTGGTAGCACACCACGCTAGCATGATCCAGAAGGGCAGGAACTAGTCTGTTTTGTTCCCAGTCACATTTCTAGCTCATAGCATGGTAACTGCATAAATGTACTCAATAAATGTTTGCTAAATTAATAAAGGAGTGAATAAATGAAGGTTTCTACCACAGCTGCTGTCAAATTCCAACTAAAACATCCATGGGGAAAAAATGTCTATTCAGGTCCTCTGCTCATTTTTTAATCAGATTGTCTTTTTTTTTTTTTTTGGTATTGAGTTGTGTAAGCTATTTATATATTTTTTATATTAACCCCTTATTGAATACATCATTTGCAAGTATCTTCTCCCATTCACTAGGTTGCATTTTTGTTTTGTTGATGGTTTCTGTCACTGTGCAGAAGCTTTTTATTTTGGCGTAGTCCCAATAGTTTATTTTTGCTTTTGCTTCCCTTGTCTGAGGAGTCATATCAGAGTAGCTTATGTTGCTAAGGCTGATGTCCAAGAGATTACTGCCATGTTTCTTTTAGTTTTATGGTCAGATCTCACATTTAGGTTTCTAACCCATTTTGAGTGTATTTCTGTGCTGGTAAAAGAATGTAGTCCACTCTCATTCTTTTGCATGTAGCTATCCAGTTTTCCCAGCACCATTAATGAAAAGGCTGTCTTTTCTCAATTATACATTCTTGCCGTATTTGTCATAGATGAATAATATGAGTTTGTGTCTGGCTCTCTATTCTTTTCTATTGACCTATGTGTCTATTTTTGTGCCAGAACCATACTGTTTTGGTTACTATGACTTTGTAGTATATCTTGAAATCTAGGATTGTGATACCTCCAGCTTTGTCTGGGATTTTTCCAAAGAACACACACAGGTACCCAACAGACACATGAAAAGATGCTGAATGTCCCTAATTATCAGAGAAATGCAAATCAAAACCACAATAAGATATCACCTCACACGAGTCAGAATGGCTAGTATCAAAATGACAAGCAGTATCAAGTGTTGGTGAGGATGTGGAGAAAAGGGAACCCTCATACACTATTGGTGGGAGTGTACATGGATGCAACCACTGTGGAGAACAGTATAGAGGTTTCTCAAAACAATTAGAGATAGAAATAGCATATGATCTGGTAATTCCAGTAGGGATATTTATCCAAATAAATGAAAACACTAACTCAAAAAGATATATAAATAATGTCCAGATGATGGAAGCAACCCAAGTGTCCATCCACAGATAAATGGATACAAAAAATATGTGATATATATCTATATAGTGATAGATTATTCTGCCATAAAAAATGGTATCAGGCATTTGCAACATGGGTGGACCTAGAGGGTATTGTGCTAAGTGAAATACATCAGACAGAGAAACAAATACCAGAAAACAAATATGATTTCACCTGTATATGGAATCTAAGAAGCAAATCAAATGAACAAACAAACAAAACCCAGACTCATGGGGCACCTGAGTGGTTCAGTCAGTTAAGCATCCAACTCTCGGTGTTAGCTCAGGTCATGGTCTCATGGGTCATGAGATAGAAACCACATCTGGCTCTGTGCTGACAGTGTGGAGTCTGCTTAGGATCATGTTTCTCCCTCTCTCTGCCCTTCCCCTCCTTTCTCAAAAATAAACTTAAAAAAAAAACAGACACATAAATATAGAGAACAAACTGACAGTTGCCAGAGAAGAGGGGAGTTTAGGGATGGGCAAAATAGGTGAAGAGAATTAAGAGGTACATGGGGCGCCTGGGTGGTGCAGTCGGTTAAGCGTCCGACTTCAGCCAGGTCACGATCTCACGGTCCGTGAGTTCGAGCCCCGCGTCAGGCTCTGGGCTGACGGCTCGGAGCCTGGAGCCTGTTTCCGATTCTGTGTCTCCCTCTCTCTCTGCCCCTCCCCCGTTCATGCTCTGTCTCTCTCTGTCCCAAAAATAAATAAAAAACGTTGAATAAAAAAAAAATTTTTTTAAAAAAGAGGTACAAATTTTCAGTTGTAAAATAAGTAAGTCAAGGAGATGGAAAGTACAGCATAGGGAATATAGTCAATAATATTTTGGTAACATTGTACGGTAACAGATGGTGACTATATTTTTGTGGTGAGCACTGAGTAATGTATAGAATTGCTGGATCACTATGTTGTACACCTGAAACTAATATAACATTGTATGTCAGCTCTATACCTCAATAATAAATATTTGAAATTTTTTTAAATAATAGTAAATAGTAACAATTATCTATAATCCAATTTGGCAATCTCTATATAGTACCTTTGCTCTATAATTGTTGTTAAATTCAATATTTGGTCTGGTAACAAGAAAGTAAATAAATAAACAAACAAACAAACAAAATATTCATGAAGATATAAGTGTATCTTAAAGCTGACTTCAGGTCAGTAAAGTAGAGACAGGAAAAGTTATGGGACAAGATTTAGAAGAAATGTTCCCCAACTCTATATTTTAACAAAGAATATATTAAAAAACAAGTTTTGGGGCATCTGGGTGGTTCAATCGGTTGAGTGTCTGACTTCAGCTCTGGTCATGATTTCATGGTCCATGAGTTTGAGCCCTGCATCGGGCTCTGTGCTGACAGCCAGAGCCTGGAGCCTGCTTCAGATTCTGTGTCTCTCTGTCTCTCTGCCCCTCCCCTGCTCGTGCTCTGTCTCTCTCTCTCTCTCTCTCTCTCAAAAATAAATAAACATTTTTAAAAATTAAAAAAATAAATAACAAGTTTTGCTTCAAACTTGGGAATTTAAAACTTGACATACCCAAATAATCTAGGCTAAGTTTTATTTATGTTTAATTCCAAAATAAAGAGGTTTCCCAGACCAGAAAATGGAAAAATATCATCTAATGTACAGAAGCTAGTCCAAGTCAGAGTTTTCCCCCATATTTTCCTCTTTCTTTACCTCCTTAATTCAGACACCCAGAGGATACAGTTTTTAATTAACATCAAAGGACCGAGCAGATAGCATGCATCTGAAACAATTTGTAGCAGGGGAAACATAATTTATAAACAATGAGTGTGTCTGGGTCCCTCAGAAGTTGACCATGAGCAAGGATTTGAATGAAAAAAGTTCATTTAGGGAGTGATTATAGTTTAAAACTAATAGGATGGGGAAGTGGGACAGAAAAGCAAAAGAACAAATAAAGGTTGTGTCATCAAGCAAGTTACTGTGGGCAACTGGATCTTAATCCTCCTGGAGAACTCTGAGAAAGAAGAGTAGAACATGTACCTCAGACGTATATCGCACCTAAGGTGTGAGGGATCTGGGGTATTCAGACACCAACTGTCACCAATCATCCAAGTCCTGGTTGCTGCAGGGGACATTAATTCCCTGGGCCACAGGCCTTCTGGGCATGTGAGCAGAACTGGCATATCGGCCAAAGAAAGTCTGGATGCAAAAGATGCTTATAGTCGCTAGTGGAAGTCAAACTGCCCTGAAACGATAAGGGTCACAAGCATATGTGGAAGGCATTGACCTAACTGCTATATTGTAAGACAATAATATTTAAGATAAATGACATTGCTCAAAGGTATAGTCTTAAATTTACTAGAATGTACAAAATGATGAAGAGATTTAAAAAATGGTTGAACAATGAGTGTCATGGAGAGTAAATAAGTGTAACACGGTACATTATTTTTAAATGGTACTACTTGACTGAATTTCCTAGAATTTCAGCTAGATTATTGCATGTATACTAATTTAATAGAACAGAAATATTATCTAAAATCCATGGAGGCATTTTTCATGTACCTCCAAATTCCAAACATTAGGGAAAACTTATATGGAAGTGATGAATAGATGATTTATAGGCAATAAACCTTAAACCCTACTATGGTATGAAAATAGACATAGTTGGAAGCTGGTGGAGAGGAATACTTTGAAGATATTTTTACTCTTCCTTCCATGAGAAAATAAGGTGCTTCCCCTCGCCTCAAGTGACAAGAGCTTCAAAAGTACTTTTGTGTCTAATCTGGAATTTGATTAATGTTAGAACAAGTACCTTCTTCACAAATAAAAAATCTAAAGGTCAGTTATGGACTGGTATAGTCTCCCTGGTTGAAGAGAAGAGACAGCATTCCACACTCCCAGAATTTAACGAAATAGGAACAAGCATGACTCCACTTGGCCATATGTGAATCCTATGGAAGAGAATTAGCCAAGTCTCTGTAAAAGGGACTCAGGCCAATAGAACCACTTGGTAGGCTTAAAAGCGACCTCCCAACAGAGGAAAAACTATTAAGGGGGAGTCATATGTGACCAGCTAATGAAGATAGGGCCTTTAAAGATGTGATTAGGTTAAACTTTGTCATTATGGTGGGCCCTAATCTAATTTGAGGGGCGTCCTTATAAGAAAAGGAAATTTGCACACCCAAAGAGATATATGGGGTACAAGTACACAGAGGAAAGGCCCTGTGAGGACACAGAGAAAAGCTTGCCATATGCAAACTAAGTAGAGAGGACTCAGGAGAAACCAAACCTACTGACACCTTGATCTTGGACTTACGTCTTTTACTTTGTCTTTTCTCTCTTTTCTTTCCTTCTACCCAGCCCCAATTTGCCAATCTCACCTTAATTCAGTGATTAATTTTTCCTGTCCAAAATATTTCCGGTGGTTGTTCACACCAGCCACTTTCAGTACCAAATCTTGTAATGACATTTTGGAGCTCCTGCCCCTATTATCAAACCCCAAACTTTCTATAATTGGTTTAAATATTATGCTATTGTCCCCTAACCTTCTGGGCTAACACTCTTCTACAGATTCATATCCATTAGGAAGAAGGTTGGCAGGATCTTTATTCAGATTCTTTTCACTGGGGGGTTAGTGAAATGTATCAGGAAAAAGAAACCCCATTCAAAGCAATGAGACTTATTCAAGTTCTTCACGTACATGAAGCAATTTTAATTTTTATTACCTCACCAACACTGCATGCGTTCTTGAGAAAGAGATACAGAGAGAGAGAGAGAGAGAGAGAGAGAGAGAGAGAGAGAGAAGAGAGAACTCTGAAAGGATAAAATTGACATGTTGACAGGACTTATTCCTTGAGGGGGAATTATGTGTGATTTTGTTTTTTAATACTCTTACATTATTCCTTTCATAATCAAAAAAGGAAACATTTACTTTTATTTTCTGAGGTTGAATTCACCTGTATTCTCTACTCCCTCCAGAACAAAGTGATACATTTGAAATCACTCTCAAACTTATTCTGCTACTCATTGTAGCAGACAGCTACAAAACTGAGGAGGGCATGGAAAATAATTAGGGGACAGGTGAGACTGGCCTAAGATAATATAGTACTTAGTAAAGGGGTGAGAAGAAATCCGATTCAATAATATTGGTAGAGAATTCTACATAGTCAAGCTTACATGTCACAGACAACAGACACACATACACATGCAGACAACTGTACATACTTGCACACTCTTTCATACCTGTACACACTATGCACAAAATCATCCACAAAAAAAATGGAGGAAGGAGAAAAGAGAAAGAAGAAAGGAATGCTTTAGAAAGTGTCATCATGCAGTACAGTTAAATTCATTGCCAAGGAGGGCCTGAAAGTTACAGAAACACTATAGGATTCAATCACTTTTATAGGATTCCACTCTAACTGGAAATAAGGCAGTTTGAGGTAATGCATCTATGTGTATATCTCATAAGACATCCTTATGTCTGAAAAGAATGCTGACTTTTTAACCAGTCACTGTTGATTTAGTCAGAAACGTGGAAACAGAACCTCAGCAAGCCCACGGGTGACTGTATGACAACTTGGGTTTCCCAGCTCATTAATAGGTGAAGGATGCTAGAAATATGTTCAGGGAGATTAATCCATTTTTTCCCTTGGTCCAACATTTCAACGGTGAGTTTACTTTGCTAGGAAAATATTTCCCTCAGGAAAGAACTACAAAAAGAGACCATAAGAAAACAAAAGAGTGCAAGACAGAACATGACTCTGTTGTCCCAGAGGTAAGGAAACCTTTTAAGGAAGACACAAAGTTTTACATATTGTGAGGTTCTAGACACAATGCTTGCACTGAAAAGGCATTTAATGAATATGTGTGGAGAAGAAAAATCAACTGGAGCATATAAAGCGAGGGAAAGAAAGGACAAGGATAGTAGTAGAGCTATTGTTGTCAGTCATAAGCTTCCAAGTGCTTAAGAAAAATGTCAGAAATCACTGCCTCTGAAGGCAGACTATCTTCCAACCAGCCTCCTGAGAGCACCCTTCACGTCCTTGTTCCTCAGGCTATAAATTATGGGGTTCAACATGGAAGTCATAACTGAATAGAACACAGAGATGACCTGATCCTTTTCATTCATTGTCTCGGAATTGGGTCTCATGTAGGCAAATATTCCAGAGCCATAGTAGAGAACCACAACAGTGAGATGAGAGCCACAGGTAGAGAAGACCTTGAGCCTCCCCTCCTCTGACTGCATCTGAATCACTGTTGAGATAATATGCCAGTAGGAGACAAGGATGAGGGAGAGAGGTGCTAAGAGGATAATCACACCCATTGAAAAGAGAGCCATCTCAGCATTGTAGGTGTCTGCTGAAGCCAGCTTCAGGAGTGCAGGAGGTTCACAAAAATAATGATTAATTATATTCTGTCCCTGGTAGGGGAGACACAGTGTAAATGCACTGTCCACTGAACATACAAATGCCCCACTGATCCAAGACACTATGGCCAACTGGACACAAACCCTCTGGGTCATGACAGTGGAATAATACAGGGGCTTGCAGACAGCCACATAGCGGTCATAGGACATCACTGCCAGAAGTGCACACTCTGTACACCCTGCTAAAAGGAAGACAATTATCTGCAGTGAGCATCCAGCAAAGGAAATGGTTTTCCTTTTTACGAGGAAGTGGACCAACATCTGAGGAACAATGCTTGTAGAGAAACAGAGATCAGCAAAGGACAAGTTTTTGAGGAAAAAGTACATGGGAGTGTGAAGTCGAGAGTCACTTTGAATGAGGATTATTACAAGCAGGTTTCCAAACATAGAGAGAAGGTAAATGGTAAGGAAAACACAGAACAGCAGGATCTGGATCTTTGGATCCTGTGAAAGTCCCAGCAAGATAAATTCAGCCACAGAAGTTTGGTTTCCTTCTCCCATTAATGTTTATTCCTGTTTACCTGTCATCAGAAAGAAAAACATGCATTCTGAATGTTCAGTTTTCACAATCTTTATAAACAAGCACAATGATAACAAGTGCACCTCGTTGGACTATTTGTTTTCAGATGCTTCCTGGTAGGTGCCAGTTGGCATTAGGATGCATATTGCTGTTACATAGTTTTTAAGCACGTCTTTCTTTGCTTGATCCATTTGGTAGGCTGAGTATCCTACTTGACATGGCTTCTCAATTAATCCTGATATCAACATACTTACATATTGCTAAATTACCGTGAAGTTTTATCGGGGAATTGTCTTTGGATCAATTTAATTTTTTTCTTCTCAATAAATATTTTGTATTTACCTGGATTAGCAGTCTGAGAATGAGGTGAACTTGTTTAGTCAATAAAACCACTTTTGCTTTTATAATTCAAAATCAAAACACAGAGGTCAATAATAAATTTGTTCATAATAGAGTAGGAGTTTCAAATATGGTTTCAAAGTCAACAGATAAACTGCAGCTATTAGTTCTGGCTTTTTTCCCGTAGCATCTTTATTTTTTATTTTTTTAATGTTTATGTATTTTGAGACAGAGAGAGAATGTGTGAGCAGTGGGGATGGTGGGTGGAGCAGAGAGAGAAGAAAGAGAGAGACTCCCAAGCAGACTCTGGCTGTCAGCATACAGCCTGATGTGGGCTCGATCTCACCAACTGTGAGATCATGACTTGAGCCAAAGTCAAGAGTCAGATGCTTAACCAACTGAGCCACCCAGGCACCCCTTCCATAGCATTTTTAAAAGAGGCTTCTAAAGTAGCAATCCAAACAAGGTAAAGGAAGAAAAGAAAAATATATACCCAGGGATCATAATCCTGGCCCTTGTATAAATATTTCACATGATTAAAAGGAAAAGTATCATGAAAAAATGTGACATTCAGAAATGTAACATAAGACTTCAGTGGCCAAGGCCCTATTCAAGAAAAAAAAAAAAAGCCAGTAATACGCAGGAGCTTAAACTTCTGAACTAGATATTAGTGAATTTTACTACTCCATAATGCCCAGTTTCAGCTCGCCTCTGACCTTAGCGTCAGCTGTAGTGGACAATTCTGACTTGCTTGGCACTGCTGACATTCTACGTCAAGAGCTCCCTACCTTGTCTTTTAGCATTCTGCCCAAGATGTTGAAGTATGGGCAAGTTAATGCCCCAAAGGCAATCTTTAACCAGAGCGCAAAGGAAAATTGACGAATAAAGACACCAGGTATTTCTGGGAAGCACTCTGTATGATTCTTACAGGTTGAGCTCTATGGAGTTAAGTCCCCATTGTCTGTGCCATGTTTATTATTATTACTATTACTATTATCATTATTATTATAGTCCCTAAAGGACTTTTTCAGAATTGTGTTTTAGATGAATTCAGAATGAAATTTGAATAGCACAGATATACTGTACATCTATTTATATACGGCAGCCCTCTAGAGGACCACAAACCATCGCAATGTCTAATATTTCTCTCTTCTTCTAAGAACTTTGGGATTTATATTGCCCCCATACAGAATGCATGGTCTAGAGTATCAACTTCAATAATCCAAACTTCATTGGTGTTTAGTTGTTTCCTGTCTCACTCTTACTGTTTCCTTATACCACTTCCTGGAATCACTTTTCCAATAAGCTATCTGCACCAAAGTTCTTTTCTTAGCCTCTTCTTTCAGGAACCTAAACTAAGAGAAATATAGGACCTGAGATGGAGACCTGATGAAGACAATATTATTACAAGTCTGCCTTGTTCAACAGAGGAGTTCCAGCTGTGTCTGATGATAATGACTAACACTTACTGAATGCTTACTATGAGTCTGGCATAGTTCTAAGTACTTTATATGTGTTAGTTTATTTGATCTTCACGATAATCCTATGAGGAAGTATATTTTCAATCTCTATTTTACAGATAAGGAAATTGAAGTGTAGAAAGGCAAAGTAACTTACTAGTCACACAGATATCATTTACCAGAATTGGAATCCAAAGCCCTAGAGTCTTGTCTGGCATCTGAGCTTTTAAATCTTCAGTCTTATTTCAGTCACAATTCCAACTGCAGCAGCTAGTACTAAAAAATCCAATCATGTAGATGGACTCCCCACAGAGAAATCCAAGCAATATTCAAGAGACAAAGGAAATTATCCTCAATCCCAAACATGTTCATAAATGGCTTGGCTCCTAAAGTTGGCTGAGGTTAAGATTTTCACATGTTGCCAATTAGAAAATAAACTAGAAAGAACTAAGACTTGTAGTAAGGTTCCAGCCAACTTTCTTTAAGTTTAGGAAGGAAGGAGATTTGTAATGAAAGAGAGGATTCAAGATCCAAGTAGAACAACCAATCAGATTTAAGGGGCAAATGGCATATCTGTTAGCAGGGTGAACATGGTGCTAAGGTCAATTTCATTCTGATGCTACTGCTGACTATACGGTTGTCATAAATTTATCATTAACACTCAGATTACTAGATTAAATTTGTAATATAGAATATTTGGATTTGGTAAGAGATACAGGAACCTAAGTATCATGTATAGGATCTTGTACACGAGGTAGCAGAGCTTACTCCTCCTCCTCCTCTAATCATAATAATAACAACACGGACTAAAAACTTACATTTCATGGCACTTAATATGTTCCAGGCACCCTTATAAGCATTTAATATTTATTAATTTATTTAATTTTCAGAAGAGTTTCAAAGAAGTAGACTCCTAATATACTCATTTTATAAATACGGGTTCTGAGGGTCAGTGAATATATTTAAAAAAAAAAAAAAACTTTCAGGGCTACAGAGATAGTAAATTTTTGAATCAGGATTCAGTCCCAGGTAATCTGATTCTAGAGCCCAGCCCTGATATTGTTCTACTGAATAGGAGTGCGGATTCTATTTTTAGAAATATACTCTGGAACCATGCTCTGAGTCCACAGAAAAAGCCATAAATGGAACACACCACAGAATTAGGATCTGGGAAAATGTAAGGCAGAGGCTGATGGTATACACAGAAAATAAACAAATACGCTATCTTTCTGTAGTGTGGAATCAGGTGACAGGAAGCTAAGCAGTGTCACTGCAAATATCCGCAAATGTTTTTTTTAATGTTTTTATTTATTTTTGACACAGACAGAGAGAGAGCATGAGCAGGGGAGGGGCAGAGATAGAGGGAGACAGAATCTGAAGCAGGCTCCAGGCTCTGAGCTGTTAGCACTGAGCCCCACGCGGGGCTCAAACTCAGAAACAGTGAGATCATGACCTGAACCGAAATCGGTCACTCAACCAACTGAGCCACCCAGGGGCTCCTACCAGCAACTTCTTAATATTCCTCAAAGTTAGTTTCCTGCTCTTCCTTCTTTATTTACATATTGTTCTTTATGGATCTCATTTACATCCGTTGGCTCAATTATCACCTATATCTAGACTGCCTCAAAGTCATCTGACAACTGACCACTATTCTTAGCTTGAATCCTACATTTTCAATTTTTTTTCTGGATATTTTTTCAAGTTTTTATTTAAATTCTAGCTAGTTAATATATATAGTAAAATTGGTTTCAGGTATAAAATTTAGGAAATCATTACTTACATACAACACCCAGGGCTCATCACAACAAGTACCCTCCTTAATACCCATCTCCCATTTAGCCCATTCCCCACCCACCTCCCTCTACCAACTTTGTTTGTTTTCTATAGTTAAGAGTCTCATGGTTTGCTTCCCCTTCTTTCTTTTTTTCCCTTCCTCTATATTCATCTGTTTTGTTTCTTAAATTACACATGAGTGAAAACATAAGGTATTTGTCTTTCTCTGACAGACTTATTTCATTTAGCATAATACACTCTAGCTCTGTCCACATTGTTGCAATATTTACAGTAAAACATTTTGCCTCTGCCTCACAATCAACATATTTGGAATTTAAATTTTACTCCATAAATCATTTTTAACTTTAGGGACTCCATTCTTGGAAATTCCACTGTCACTTTTCCTAACCATCATGACCCTAAAATATAAAATCAGCTTTGACTTCTTTTATCCTCCTTGTTTCTGCAAGTTGATCAATCATCAAGTTCATTCTTTCAAACATCTTTCAAATCTCTAACTTTTCATTGTCATTGTCATTCTTGCTAGTCTAGTATGTCATTCAGTTCTGCTTGTATTATTTCAATATCCTTCTAACTTGTTGCCACACCCTAGAATCAAACACCTAGTATTCCACTAACTGATAAATCTTCCAAAGTAAATGGTTTCCTACATCCAATGAAATAAACTCCATATTCTCTAGATGAGCATTTAAATCCTATCTCATGCTGATCCCAATTTCCTTCCTTTTTCTGCCTTAAAAGTGTCTTTGTTTCAGTGAAATCAAATCGTTAATAAACTATTCATATTAGATTCTAAGAGCTTGGTAAAGTAAAAAGAAAAAAAAAAAAAGAAACAGAGATAACAAGAACAGGCCATACAAGTATATCTGTTAATAGAGAATAGTTTAAAAATTATAAGAGAATATCATGTACTCATTTAGAAAAAAAGTGTTGAATTTCTAGGAACAAAAAACAATTTTTAAAAAGTTCTGAGTTTCCAATTTTGAAAAAAAAAGGAAAGATATAAAGAGACTGACAACCATAGGAAATGGTTTTAAAATATTTATAATTGATAAGACTCTGGCAAAAATAGTTTTACAGATGTATTCTATATAAACATCAAGGAATGGATAATTCTTAACATTTAAATTATACCAGGGTATAAAAAATAGGATGTTGAAAGTTTCAAGAAACAAAAACCCATCTCAACCTTTTTGAAAATAAATTTATTGCTCTTATAACTGATGAGAGCTGGATACAGAATAGGATTTATCCAAAGGTTTAACATGACAGGAAGTCTGAGTTTTCATTTCTTTTTTTTTTTTTAATTCTCTCACTCTAGGTGTCACCTTTTTCTTAAGAAAATCTCCCTTTATGATCTTAACATAATTATGAAAAGCTCCCACTGTTACCCCTTGTTCAAATATAAAAGGAGAGATAGAACATATGTGACCAAGATTTCTGCCAAAAGTTCTGAGAGTCAGCCTGATTGGAACATATCATTTTAGCAGTGGATGTGAGAGAGAAATTAACTCAGTCTAGGTCAAGTGCTGGAAAATAGTATGGAGCTATGTGTATAACTACCATGGCTGTAACCCCAACCACACCTGTCTTTAATATTTCCTTCCTTCTTATCCTTTATATATGCTTTAAGGAAAATAAACTATCTCATAAAGTAGTTATCCTTAAAGGAGTGTAGGGATGAAGAAAAGACAAGGAGTAAGTTTCAGGGATGCTAGTAATTTTCTGTTTCTTAAAATGGGTGCTGATCACATGGCTATGCTCATGATGTGAAAATTCATTGAACTATATACACCTGTAATTTCTGTGTTTCTCTGCAGATACGTTATGCTTTAATATAAAAGTTTACTTTAAATAGAACATTTGGCAGGTATAATTAGCTGTCTCAGAAAAGAGCACTCTTTTAAGATAATTGATCCACAATAAATTGTCTAAATGAATGAACTGTGGTTTATTTAAGGTTTCATATTATAGCATATTATTTCTTAAAATTTTCTGGATTCAAAATCTTGAAATTATAGAAAGAGGAAGAGGGAGAAGAAGAAGAAGAAGAAGAAGAAGAAGAAGAAGAAGAAGAAGAAGAAGAAGAAGGAGGAGGAGGAGGAGGAGGAGGAGGAGGAGGAGGAGGAGGAGGAGAAACAGAAGCAGAAGAAGAAGTAGCAGCAGCAGCAGCAGCTGGAGGAGGAGGAGGAGAGGGAGGGGGAGGGCGAAGATAAGGAAAAGGGGAAGCTGGAGGTGGAGGATGGAAAGGGAGTGGAGAGGGGAGGGGAGGGGGAGGATGGAAAGGGAGTGGAGAGGGAGGGGAGGAGTAAAAAGAAAAGAAGGTCATCATGAAAATTATAAAATGTTACCAACAAAACTCAACACAGTGGATTTTTTCTAACCTTTCCCATAACTAAGTAGCCTCAGAAAGTAGACTCAGAAAAGAATTCCCAGATACATGAGGCAAAGTGGTTATGTTAACAGCTAATCTAACAAGGGTTTTCCTAACTTTACAATAAGAGTGAGTTCTTTGTTTCCTCCACCCCACATACTTGACTCAGTTAATTCTATATTTTACTGCTACTTTCAACACCTCACTTCTGATATCAAATTGTTATTATTAAAATGTGTGGTTTGTAAGTAAAAGGAAACGCAAATGTTTATCCCCAAAAAGTGTTTATACAGAGTGCTTATAAAAACAATGAGAATTTATAGATTTTAATTACCTAAAATCCATAGCAGTGTTGGCCATGGGTGAGGTTCTATCCAGACACTCAACATATTTCTTTATAGCTTTTCACATAGTTCTCACCATTGTCACCCTTATCCTAACAGTTATTAGGGATACATGATTTTTTGCCCACATCTAAAAATAAAAATAAAGTTTCTTTGCAATAGGCATTCCCACCAAAGGTACTGGGATAAAGTCTGATGTGGCATAGAATCATATTCCCTACAAAAATATGGATCCACAAAACATCAGCAAATTTTGAGCAAAGGAAAAGTGCTATTAAAAACACAACTATCAAATATCTAATTCAGCTGTATATTTGTCTATTTTATTTTATTGACAAATTCTAATGCAAAAATCTGATAAAGAGAACACAGAGTGATAGAAATTTACCCTTCAATTATAGATGCAAAAATTGCAAATAAAATAATAGCAAATGATAAATGGAAGTATATTAATGAGGAATATATAATACCTTTGTAGAGTGTTACCAAGCAATGTACTTTTGAACATTAAGGAATAAGAAGCATATGATAACATCAACTGAGAAATATAAAAATACAAATACAGATTTCCAATTCTAGTAATTGTTTGATACCTGTTATAGACCAACCTTTCCACCAAAAGCAGTTATAAATCCATAAGACCTCAAGAGACAAAGATCTTGGAGAAAGAAGATGAACAATATCGTGGGCCTGATAGGCAGAATTATTTTTTCTCCTGTCTGTGGATTGTAAAGAAGCAGCTGAGAATCTGATAAACTCAATATAAAGTAGGGTCTGAGAAGCTGAAAAGTTGAGAAAATTTTTTCAACAGTTTTAAAATAGTGGGGGTGAGGGAGATAAAAATAGGGGCTTAAGACTTACCACATGTGATACTAATAAATACTCCCAGACTTTACTTGGGCTACTTGAAGAGCTATAACTTTAGAATGGGGAGTGAAATGGAAATATATAAATCATCTCGTTTATCAATTCAATCTCTAACTTGCATAAGACAATCTTTTCTTTCCCTAAATCCCTGATGAAAACAAATTAAGTTGTCTTTTAGAGAAGGTAACATATTCAGAACCTCAAATTAGCTTTACAATATTCCCTGCACAATGGCACAGACTCAGCAAAATAAAATTATAAGGCATACCATAATAAAAGAACCAGAACTACTTCTTAAAATAAAGGAAGAAGATAGAGGGAGAGGAGAAAGTAAGGAAGTGAGGAAGAGAGTGAGGGACAAGGAGAGAAAGAGAGAGACCACACAATAAATAAAATGAGCCAAGATGGGAAATGCAAATAGTTGTGTTATCAGATATAATCTTTCAAATACTGTCAGTTAAAAAATATTTATATTAGGGCACCTGGGTGGCTCAATTGGTTAAGCGTCTGACTTCGGCTCAGGTCATGATCTCATAGTTCGTGGGTTCAGGCTCCCATTGGACTCTCTGCTGTCAGTGCAGAGCCAGCTTTGGAGCCTTGTCTCCCTCTCTCTCTGCCCTTCCCCCTTTTGCACTCTCCCTCTCAGAATAAATAAATAAACATATAAAAATATATTTATATTAGATGACAGATTAGATAATTTAATCAGAGGATTAAAACATTAGGAAAAAATAAAGAATTTTAGGTATAAAAAATAAAATTATTAAAATAACACAAAAGATGGTTTAACAGCATATTAGACATAGACAAAGATAGGTCCAGTGAACAAGAAGACAGATAAGAAGAAAATATCAGGGAGTGCCTGGGTGGCTAAGTGTCCAACTTTGGCTCAGGTTGTGATCTCACAGTTTGTGGGTCTAAGCCCTGTATGGGGCTGTGTGCTGACAGCTCAGAGCCTGGAGCCTGCTTCAGATTCTGTGTCCCTTACTCTCTGCCCCTTCCCCACTCACACCCTGTCTCTCTCTCTCTATCTCCCTCTCTCAAAAATAAATAAACATTAAAAAAAAATTTTTTTAAAGAAGAAAATATTTGGATTGAAGGACAAAAAGACAAAAAAAAGAAATAAAAATGAGACAAGTGAAATATGTGAAAAATAGTCTAACAAGTATAACTGAAGTCTCAGAGAAAAGAGAAAATAGGTTGAAAAACATTTAAAGAGGTAATAGTTGAGAATTTTTCAAAACTGATAAAAAATATCAAGCTTTTTTTACAAATATATATACATATATATTTAATAAATGTGACAGTGTGAAAATAAATGATGGCTGTGTAAATTTAAATCTCATAGCGTATCTTACAATGGCAATAAATAAAAAAATAATAAACTACAAAAATCATGTGCTTATTTTAACTAAAACACAGAGAATTCCTGAGTTTTAAATTACCCAAATTAGGGAGAAAAAAATCCCACCAAATCCCAGAAAACTACCTCTTATACTCCTGATGTAAATCTTTTCAGAATGCTGTAACAGTCCAATGAAAACTGGGTGGAAAAAAAGAAAAGAAATGCTAATAGAAAGCTCAAGACTGATCTATAATTATTGCCTAAAAGAGAAAGTCCTTCTTTAGTAAGGAAACTCTAAAAACAGAACAAAACAAGCAAGCAAACAAACAAACAAACAAAAAACTTCCTGAAAGATCAGAGAACTGACCATAGGGAAGAGTTTAAGAATGTGTGTGATTGAAAGTAGCAGTCTTGGAAAGGCATAATTTCTAGGAGAGAAGCAACCTTGGGGATTAGGGAGTGAAAGAATAAAGAAGCAAAAGGAGAAAAATTAGGATCTCTGTAAGAAAAAAGAGAACTAAAAATCAAATGGCATACAATCTCTCTCCACTTCACCCAAACAAAAACAAAACCATCCACCACAGAAATTTTACTTAATTACCCTCGTGTATTTTTGAATAGGGAAACCATCCCAAATCCATAAAATAAAGACTGAATTTATAGAAAATAATTATTTTTATACATATAATTTATTGTCAAATTGGCTTACATACAGCACTCAGTGCTCATCCCAACAGAAGGTAATTTAAATATTGTTGAAAAATATTAATGAACAGAATCAATACCACCTTAAGAAAATAATACATCATTAAAGAGTGGGTTATATTTCAGGAATGTAAGGTTACTTCTATATCAAGAAGCTCATTAAGATAAGTCATATTAATGGATATGAGAACATAATAAATAATTATGTTGGCATTTCAATTCAGTTAGGAAAAGAAAGATATTAAATACATAGCTATATTTATTTTACTGTTTTTATAAAAGTAAAATTATATCACTACATCATAATATAAAACAAAATATATTACAGATGGAGTAATAATCTATATGTCAAAGCCATAATATAAAAATTTAAGAGAAAATACAAAGAATTCTGTTTTGGTCTTGGAATAAGAAAAAACTAATCATGACACCAAATCCACTAGCCATAATGAAAATAGGCATCTGACTACATAGTCATTGCTCTATTTATCCAACACATAATCAAGGGCCATATTCTAGAATCAAATTCCTCAAGAAGTCCACATTACTTTAATTTTTTAAGTTTTTATTTAAATTCCAGTTAGTTAACATACAGTGTAACATTAGTTTCAGGGGTACAATTTAGTGATTCAACACTTCCATACAATACCAGGTGCTCATAACAAGTGTATTCCATAATCCCATCACCTATTTTAACCATCCTCCCACCCACCTTCCCTCTGGTAATCATCAGTTTGTTCTTTATAGTTAAGAGTCTACTTCTTGGTTTGCCTCTCTCTCTTTTTTTCCCTATGCTCATTTGTTTTGCTTCTTAAATTCCACATGAGTGAAATCATATGGTATTGGTCTTTCTCTGACTTATTTCCCTAGGCATAATACTCTCTAGCTCCATCCATATCACTGCAAATGGCAAAATTTCATTCTTTTTTATGGTTGAGTACACACACACACACACACACACACACACACACACCACATCTTCTTTATCCATTTATCACTCTATGGACACTTGGGCTGTTTCCATACTTTGGCTATTGTAGGCAATGCTGCTACAAACATAGAGGTGCATGTATCCCTTTGATTTAGTATTTTTGTATTCTTTGGATAAATACCTAATAATGCAATTGCTAGGTCATAGGGTCGTTCTATTTTTAACTTTTTGAGTAACCTCATACGTTTTCCAGAGCGGTTGCACCAGTTTGCATTCCCACCAACAGTGCATGAGTGTTCCTGTTTCTCCACATCCTTGCCAACACCTATTTTCTGCATGATTGATTTTAGCCATTCTGATGGGTGTGAGGTCATATCTGATTGTAGTTATGATATGTATTTCCCTGATGATCAATCATGTTGAGCATTTTTTCATGTGTCTGTTGGTCATCTGCATGTCTCCTTTGAAAAAAATGGTTATTCATGACTTCTGCCCATTTTTTAACTGGATTATTCATTTTTGAGATGTTGAGTTTGATAAGATCTTTATATATTTTGGATGCCAACCCTTTATCAGATATGCCATTTCCATACGTTGCCTTTTACTTTTGTTGATTGTTTCCTTCACTGTACTGAAGCTTTTTATTTTAATGAAGTCCTAAGAGTTCATTTTTGCTTTTGTTTCCCTTGCCTCAGGAGACATATCTAGTAAGAAGTTGCTACAGCCAATGTCAAAGAGGTTACTGTTTGTGTTCTCCTCTAGGGTTTTCATAATTTCTGTTCTCAATTTAGGTCTTTAACTAATTTTGAATTTGCTTTTTGTGGATGGTATAAGAAAGTGGTTCAGTTTCATTCTTTTGTATGTTGCTGTCCACTTTTCCCAATACCATTTGTTGAAGAGACTTTCTTTTTTTTCCATTGGATATTCTTTCCTTCTTTGTTTAAGATTAATTGACCATATAGTTGTGGGAGAAAGCCACATTACTTTTAAAGAATTAATAGCAAAAGCAGAAAGCTTCTTTTTTTGTTCTTCAGAAATATCAATACAAGTTGATGTTCTTTTAGTTGTGTTTGACTTTGTTTTTCCTCCATTTATTACACCTTCAAATATGTTATAATATCCTCTATGTTAAAATGCATACAGGAGGAGGAGTTAAGATGTCAGAGAAGTAGGAGTACCCTGGGCTTTCCTACTCTTTCGAACACAGCTATGTGTTCAGATCACTTGGAACACCCAGGAAATTGATCTGTGGACTGCCATAATGATCTCCATGGTTGGAGGCAGACAACATGGCAGGTGTGAGGGGTGTAGAAGTGAATTGGGGGAGAGGAAAAATGGTGGTGCTGTGGAGGGGAAGGGAACCCTTTCTGTGGAGAGACAAAAAAAGAGAGGAAGAGAGAGGGGTTGAGACAGTGCAGCATCAGGTTCACATAAGAGGAAAGCTTCTCTGGACCATGGACTGGGGAGCAAGAGGTACTAAATGTTGCAGGGGTTTTTTCTTGTTTTTGTTTTTTGATTTTTTTGTTTGTTTGTTTTTTGTTTTTATAAACAGTGTTTGGAGCTCAAACTCTGAGATATTGGAACTGCACAGTGACCTTCTCTGGAGCAGAGCTGTGCTGTGCCCTCCTGGGGAGGAGGGAGCTGGCCCCAGAAAACATAGCGTCAAGCAGAGATCTCCAAGGTGAATTGGGAGAGAACATCCCCCCCAGAGTACTTTTGGAAGAGGGTATATGGCCTCCCCAAGGCCAAAAGACCCTGCAGGTGCCAGCAAAAGGCCTTTCATCAATAGCGGACAGAGGACCAGAGGAAATAAAACTTTTGCTGCTTTTACTGGTGCTACACCATAGATTCTGCACATTGTGTAGGGTGGGACTGTTTTTCAGAGACAAAGGACTTCAGACACAGCATAGAGGGGCTCTACTCTGGAGGAGGGTGATGGATATGTGTGGTGCTGTGTCCTTTAAGACTTTGAGTTTTGGATTCCAGCCACATGCCAAAGAAAAAATGCAGGGGAGTTGTGGTACACAGCAAGCTAACTGCCTTTACTATACTGTAAGGGCTGCCTCAACAGCAGGGGATGTGAGATCCCCTGTCTGTGGATGAAAGATTGAGGTGGCACCATTTTCCCCCCAACACCGACATGGTTGGTCTTCAGAAAGCAGCACACCAACCCCCAGTGGAGGTAGGAACCACTTACATCAAACCTCACCGCCCTGTGCCTGGCAACTGCTTATTTACGGGGGCACAACTGACTCTGAGCCAATACAGCAGGCCTCTCCTCCAGAAGACAGGCACAGACAGCACCCAGAAAGCACCAAGTGTACTGAAAATCACATGCTTCAAAACAACACTTGCAGGCCTGGTGGAAATAGGGCCAGGCTTACTTTTTGTTTTCTTTCTTTCTTCTTTTTTTCTTCTGGAATCAGGTTCATAGTTTCTTACTTTTTTTTTCATTTCCTTTCTCTCTCTCTTTCTCGACAAGCTTCTTTATTTTTTGTTTTTTCTTTCTTTTTTCTTTTCTTTTTTTTCCCCCCCTTTAGAATCAGCATTATCGTTTTTTTATTCTCTGGGGGTTTTTTTATTCCCTTTCCTTTTCTCTTTTTTTTGGGGGGGGGGGGAAGAATCAGGTTTTTTCATTTTTTTTCCCATCTAACCAGGCTTATTAACAAACAAATCAAAGCACACCTAGTTAAAGTTCCAAACATTCCCCACTGTAAGCAAGGAGGAGCTCTGCAAAGCCTGACCGGGGGAAAGAGCAGTCAAAATGCAATAGCAGCGTGCATACAGCATACACCAGAAACATTTCCTGAAGAGCCAGGCCCTGGACAGTGTATGACATTTTTAATATAGCATTACTCTTAGGTGCAGGAATATAACAAGCTTTTAAAATACCCAAAAGACAGAAACTTAGCCAAAATGACAAGTCAGGGGAATTCTCTCCAAAAGAAAGGTCAAGAAGAAATCACAGCCAGGGACTTGTTCAGAACAGATATAAGCAATACATCTGAACAAGAAGATAGAACCACAGTCATAAGACTACTAGCTGGGCTTCAAAAAGCATAGAAGAAACCAGAGAAACCTTTGCTGTAGAGATCAAAGACCTATCAACTAGTCAGGCTGAAATAAAAACTTCTGTAACTGAGAAGCAAAACTAACTGAAAACAGTCACAGCAAGGACTAAGAAGCAGAGAAGAGAATAGGTGATATGAAGGAAAAAATTATGGAAAATAATTTTTTTATTATTTATTATTTTATAATTATGGAAAAACAGAAGCTGAAAAGAAGAGGGAAAGGAAGCTATTAGATCATGAGGGGAAACTTAGAGAACTTAGAGAGTCCATAAACTGAAACAATATCCATAGCACAGGAGTCCCAGAAGTAGAAGAGCAGGGGGAAAAGGCAGGAAGTTTATTTGAACAAATTATAGCTGGGAACTTTCCTAATCTGGGGAAGGAAAGAGGCATCAAAATCCAAGAAGAACAGAGAACTCCCATTAAATTCAACAAAAGCTGATCATCACCAAGGCATATCATAGTCAAATTCACAAAATACACAGACAAGGAAAGAATCCTGAAAGCAATAAGGGAAAAAAGTCCCTAACTTACAAGGAAAGATAGATCAGTTCACAGCACTGGGTGTTGTATGTAAGAGATGAATCACTGGGGCGCCTGGGTGGCTCAGTCGGTTAAGCGCCCGACTTCGGCTCAGGTCGTGATCTCACGGTCCGTGAGTTTGAGCCCCGCGTCGGGCTCTGTGCTGACAGCTCAGAACCTGGAGCCTGCTTCTGATTCTGTGTCTCCCTCTCTCTCTGACCCTCCCCCCATTCATGCTCTGTCTCTCTCTGCCTCAAAAATAAATAAACGTTAAAAAAAAGTTTTAAAAAAAAGAGATGAATCACTGGGTTCTACTCCTGAAACCAATACTACACTGTATGTTAACTAACTTGAATTTAAACAATAATAAGGATTAGATAATACTTTAATGATGTTGGGATACTGGCTAGCAATTTTGTTTAATGATGGATGTATTCCTCATACATTTATTGAAATACACTATATGGATCAAAAAAATCCATACATGCACATGCACACACACGCACACACACACACATACACACACACAGCCTTTCTTTGGTCCTGTTACCCTTTCTAGCCACTGCCTAATTTTTTTTTTTATTTTGTTCCCAAACTTTCCACTCACTCTGTTTTCTTTCATTGCCAAAAAGATTCATGACTGAAATTTTTCATCCATTTTCCCCTTTTAACCACTTTGCCACTTTTCTTTTTTTTTTTTTTTTTTTTAAGTTTTTAACGTTTATTTGTTATTGAGAGAGAGAAAGAAGGCATGAGCGTGGGAGGGGCAGAGAGGGGGGGAGACAGAATCAGAAGCAGGCTCCAGGCTCTGAGCTATCAGCAGAAAGCCTGATGCAGGGCTCAAACTCACAAACCGCGAGATCATGACCTGAGCTGAAGTCCAATGCTTAACTGACTGAGCCACCCAGGCACCCCCAACTGTATCCTCATTGGTTGGTTAGTTGGTTAGTTAGTTCGTTCATTAGTTAGAGCTTTTGGCAATTTGACACTCCTCTTTATCACAACTCTTCTCCATTCGATTCTTTTAAGTCTAATTTCGTGACCTAAAGTCAGTTAATATTTCATTTTTGTCTCACTTATATGCCAGTCACTAGGTTAAACTACAGAATAATCACAACAAATGCAAAAGTTTCTTATTACAGCCAGTGTTTCCACAAACCTTGCACCCTTCTTTACTATTTCCTTGTGTCTTTCCAATACCCCTTCCATAGCTGGGGGAACAGAATTCTTTCCTAGTCCCCACCCTAACCCAACCCGGTTCCATCTCATCACTCTCAGGATTCTGTCTTTCTGACCATACCACAGAGAAATTAAAAGCCTCAACATAAATAAATTAAACCACTCACCTCTCTGACCACACATACCTACAAACCTGTAGCAATCCATCCTTTCCTCACAGGGAAGAGTTGTCTTTAAAAAAAAATTGCCTTAGCTACAATAAGGGTATTCCCTGTGCTCAAAACTTCACATACTTCTTCTCTGGCTATTTCTCTAACAATTACAACCCCTTTTCTCCCTTTATCTTCCCTATTTCTTATGCTATTGGTTTTCCTTCTAATAAAAGATAAATATATTTATCATCTTACCCTTCACTCTAAGCTTCCCCATGTAGTGTGCTTTTCATCTCTTCGATAAATCTGTTCTGCACAATTCAAAGACAACTTTCAATGGCCAAACATACTGATTTTGCTTTTGGTTATCTTGCTTGATCTCTCAGTCATAATTAAAACTATGGATACTCTTGAAGATGTATTCTCCCTTGCTTTCTCTTATTCCTTTTTTTCTCTAATGACATCCTTTCCTTTATCATCTTTTTCCTTCTGCTCATCATTTAATATTGACATTTCCCTCATTTCTTCACTTTCTGAGTCTACACTCTCTGAATGACCTCATTTCTTCTGACTTCAGCTATCATTTAATTGTTGATGACTTCTAAATCTCCATAAGCAACTGAGCTTTTTTTTCAGAGTTGTGATTTACACATCAAACATCTTACAGGACCTCACTGACAATTTCCTTACATATATAATAGAAATGATGATGATGATGATGATAGAATAAGTTTTGAGAACAGACAACTTGGTTTGAATCTGAGTTCTATGAATTAATATATAGATCATCTTGAGTAAGTAATTTCAGTTACACAAACCTCAGTTTCCACATCTATAAAATGAGGATATTAGTATCTAATTTCTCCATTTGCTATAAGAATTAATGTAATAACTTATATAAACACAGTTATTATTTGGTATATGACACATATTAATTATCTGTAATAATAACAAATAAATATTACTTAATGCACAAATATGAACCAGTCACTCTACACACATTTTCTCATTTAACTTCAATTTAGGACAACAAAAATTGAAACTATTACACTCCTCTGTTTTTTCCATAATTTATTTTCTACATAAATACTCCCTTTCTTTCTTATATTGACACAGATACTAAGACAGTCTCTCAGGCTGAAAAGGGGAGACATTTCTCTCCCTTCCTTTCCTCTCTACCTACTAGACAGGTGAAATAGTCACTAGATTGTATCTCAGATCTCAAATTTCTCTCCTCCTCTCTATTCCCAGTTATCATCAACCTATTTTCTGACCCTATACTTTCTATTTGTTATACTTCTATGATCTCTCTGCCTCCTGTATTGCTCTTTCAAAAAATAGAATAGAAGAGGGGCGCCTGGGTGGCTCCGTTGGTTAAGTGCCCAACTCTTGATTTTGGCTCAGGTCATGATCTCACAGTTCATTAGTTTGGGTTCTGTGCTGGCAGTGCAGAGGCTGTTTGGGATTCTCTCTCTCTCTCCCTCCCTCCCTCTCTCTCTCTCTTTCTCTCTCTCTCAAGATAAATTTTTAAAAAGAGAATAGAAAAATCTTTAGAAAGTGACAATCATATAATTTTCAATTCTCCCATTAAATCAATTCAGTGATTCTCCGTTGCTTATAGACTGAAATCCAAATGCCTGATCAAATCCTACAGCATCTCTACCTGACTGTGGCTGTCTGAAAGGCCATCCTTCCCCACTTCCTAA
The DNA here is from genome assembly GCF_028018385.1 of Neofelis nebulosa. NCBI lineage: Eukaryota > Metazoa > Chordata > Mammalia > Carnivora > Felidae > Neofelis > Neofelis nebulosa. The sequence continues at coordinate 63,703,019 of NC_080791.1, read as the reverse complement.
CTCCTAATTCATGTCCCTGCTATACCCAAAGGTACAGGAATCTGTGTCTTTGCCTGTGCCATTTCCTCTGTCGAAGTTCACTTCTGCCTTATCAACTAGATAAACTCCTAGTCATCCTTCAGTATTCTCCTCTGACACTTCTTCACCCAATCTTTCTAGAAGTCTACTAAGCTGAGCTGTTATTTTCCATCTCTCTGTTTCTCTAGGTTTTATACCTACCACTATTCATACATATTTTCTGTCTTACAATATATATTTACTTTCAAGTCGCTGTTTTTTTCTAGTTTATGAATTCTTAAGACAAAGATTCTCATTGACTTTATCCCCATCTCTTGACACAGATAACTTTTTCAATAAAAATCTATTTAACAAATCAATAAGTGTATATCCCATGCACATATTACCACACATTTTATACATATTTTTCTTATATTCCCAATCACAAACACTTATACAATCAGGAACCATAAAGCATGAAAGTAGGAAAAACAAGGCATATTCACCTGGGCTTAGAGTAGGTAAGGTTGCACAAATAATGGTTTTTTTTTTTCTTCCTACCTTGAACTCAAGAAGAAAATTACAAATTGGCCACTTTATCTTCTGCATGAGATCAGGGTAAAGCATGTACACTGTGACAGAGATGATAGAGCAAAGTACTGGGTCTTTTGGTAACAAAAGTCCTCAAAAGCTGTCATACTCATCTCAGTTTCTAGATCCAGAGATTTTCAAAATCAAAATACCAGGTTTCCATGTAGGCTTCTGCCTGTGGCAATGGGAAAAGTACAAGGGGATGGAAGCAGAGTCAGCAAAGGGCAGAGAAGTATCGGCCAGGGTCCAGTTGTTACAAAATGAGGTCAATGTGGAAAGTTATTACCCTAGAGATTTTAGTGTAAAAGTCCTAATTTTTTTCTACTGTACAGAATCTGATCCCTGCAGGTACCTTGGAACAGAATCTCTGTACCAAGTTCTTGCAAAGAGAGTTAAAGATAAGTGCCCCACACATCAAAAAAGGAAAGTTCGTGTTGAAGAGGAAAGGCCAATTCTTCACAAATCTTGCAGAAGCTCCTAAAGAGATGTAGTCCCCTGGACAATTCCCTACTCTTACCTGCTGGGCTGGGCTAAGCACAGAGCAGTGGAGTCGCTGGTGAGGGGTCAAGGGCTGAGTATAGGATGGTGAAATCTGCAGTCTGAAGATCCAAATCCCACTTGGCACTTCTTCCAGGATTTTTATTCCCTGACACTCAAAACATTTCTCTATCCTAAACTGTTGCCAACCACTTGTCAAAGACAAAAACCTAAATTCTCTAAGGGCCTGAACAGTGGTTTTTCCTAAGAGGAAGTTATTAAAAATGAAGTCCTGAGAGCTGAGATAAACAGTACATTCCCATGAGTCTGGCTTCATAAAATTCTCTGAAGCTCTTTGTATTATGCTTGTAGACACAGATTACAATCTCTGGGTCTCCCTTGATTTTAAACTCTACTAAAAAGAGACAAAATTTAAATAGTGCTATGGAATCCAATGTATATTTGTTATTCAACAGAGCAATTCTATTTCTAGGCTCCTAAGAGAAATTAAATATTTTGTTCACAGAAAATTACAATTGTTCTTATCAGCTTTATTCAAACTATCCAAAAAACTCGAAAAAAAAACCCCAAATGTGTGTCAATAGATGAATACACAAATAAACTAGTGTATCCTTATAGTGCACCCATTTAACAGAATACTACTCAGGTTTTTAAACATATTTATTAATTTTTGGGATAGCACCAGTAGGGAGCGACAGAGAGAGGGGGACAGAAGATCCAACGCAGGTTCTGCACAGAGAGGCTGACAGAAAAAAGCCCGATGTGGGGCTTGAACTCACAAATGACAAGATCATGACCTGAGCCAAAGTCAGACACTCAACCGACTGAGCCACCCAGGTGACCCAACTCAGTATTTTTTTTAATGAACTGCTGAAAAATGTAACATCATAATTGAATCCAAAAAACACTGTGCTGAACAAAAGAACTAATCACAAAAAAGTTCATACTGTATGATTCCATTTTTATGAAATTCGAGAGTCAGTAGCTACTTGGGGACCAGTGTATAAGAACTGACAGCAACCCAGCGTGCCCCTTCCTCACTGCCCTCCAAATCCTGCTGCAGCCATTGCTGCAACCACGATGCCGAAATAAAAGAAGCAGAATCAGTAGCAGCTGCCACCACCACAGCAGGCCCCGCTGCCAGAACAGGAAGAGAGTAGAGTCGAGGAAGGTGGGAGTCCCATAGGACCACCCAGGCTTCTGGGTGCCCCCCATGGCCAAATGGAAAGCCGGGTGACCCCAAGTCAGTCCCAAACTGGAATCCTCCCACATGTCCACCATCAGTAGAATAGATAAATAAATTGTTGTGTGTGCATGCAATGGGAGACTACACTGCAAGAAAATGAATGGACTCCTGCTATAGGCAACCTGGGTTAATTCTCACAAACACGATGTTGAGTGAAAGGAGCCAGATAGGAAAGAATGCAGATTCTCTTCACAGAAGTCCTCCAGGATCAAGGGGACCAGTGATTTCACCACTACTGAGTCTCAAACCTCCTCCCTGGGGCAGAGGCCCAATTCGGGGGGCCTAGGCCCCACATGTGGCCCATATGGTCATGGTTGGTGGGGGGCCAATACTGAACCTCCTTTTCCTGGACCACGCCGTGGGGGTCCTTCCAGGGGAGGCTTTCACAAAGAGCAGAGAAAAATCCTCAAAAGCTCATAAGTTGGTCTCTATCTGCCCACCCAAGGATGGCCCCAAAGTTATGGAAGACAAATCCAACCACCCTGTCTGCTGACACTTTGCCAAAAAAGGGCCACTGTCGATATGAGGACCTCTGTGCCTTCTACCACGCAGGCATCAATGGGCCTCCTCTGTGAGACTGTGCCTTCCCATCCAGGCTGGAAGGAGCCATTGGGACCTAGCAGTCATATATTTCCCTGTGGCCCTGTGATGGCTACTGTGAGGCTGTTCCCCCCACCACCCTCAATCAGTGACACCCACCTCCATCCATCCCCTCCCCATTTGGGGTCCAGAGTTGTGTTTCATCACTGGTGCCCAGTGTGTGGTCTTTCTTCTGATCCAGCCTCTAGAGACTCACCCTCAAGACCCCATCTTTGCTCCCTTCAACTGCCTTCTGGATCCTCTTCCCCCTCACCAACTGACTGAACAGGAAACCTCTTTGGTGCTGTTTCTTCTGCATCCGTTCACCCAGTCCCCAGTACTGCCCTTGATTCCTGAGAGCCCTGGAGCAGTTTCCTAGCACTCCCTTCTAGCTGCTTAAGTCCTTTTTAAAATGTAACAATCCTTACCTCCAAAGTTGCCAGTTGTCCTGTGAAACTCACCAGGTTGACCTGGGGTCAAGTATGGATGACTGGTTCAGAGTTACTCCCTGAAAGGACGCTCTCCCTGCTTTTGGATTTTGTAATTTCTGCATCAGTAGCATGATCTCCACCACTCTGGTCTGCGATCACTGTGCTTTGTGAAACTGCCCATCCCCTTGTATGCAGCCTCTCTCAGTGTCCGTGGCCTCTTTGTGACTTCCCAACACTAGAGTAACTTTTTCTGCCAAAACAAATGAGACTTGGTGCCCTCTAGACTTTCCATACCTCCCAACATGAGAGAATTGTGAACCTTTCTTCAAGACTGCCTCCCTGGTCTCCCCATCCTGGCGTTGGTTTTTCTGGGTTTGACACAAGTCCATGAGATGTCCTCTAAAGCTTCTGACGAGTAACCCTATCTCCTCTCCAGCCCACTTTAGTTACACTATGTCATTGTGAGGCCACCAGCCCTTTCATCTGAATTCTGTGAATCTCCACCCGGCCTACCTTTGGGTGGAACCTGGGCAGTAGGGTTGCCTTCATCTAACCTTCTTCCCTGCATCCCTGGCACTGGTTGCTTTCTATAAAAATAGCAGTGAACAGGCTCAGTTTTGAACTGGCCCTGAGGAAATGGGTCAGGAGTTGTGTGGGCAAGAGGGAAGGATGAGAGCCGTTGGAGAACTGAGAATTAATTTTTTTCTTTTAAACATTTTTTATATTAGTAATAAATGCAGTGGAAACAATAACAAAAAAAGAACTGACAGCAAAAGGCCATAAGGAAATTTTCTGATGAAAAATTTAAATAGATGTATTATATATCTACTATATTATATTATAGTAGATGTCTTATATTATATTGAAGTTATAAATCCATTCACTGTAAACTTGTACAGACACTGTGGAAAACAGCATAAAGTTTCCCCCTAAAATTACAAATAGAAATACCTTATGATCCAATAATTCCAGTACTGGGTATTGACCCAAAGAAAATAAAAACACTAATTTGAAAAGATATATGCTCCCTTATGCTTATTTCAGAATTATTTATAATAATCAAGATAAGGAAGCAACCTAAGTGTCTATTTTTTTTTTCATGAAATTTATTGTCAAATTGGTTTCCATACAACACCCAGTGCTCATCCCAAAAGGTGCCCTCCTCAATACCCATCACCCACCCTCCCCTCCCTCCCACCCCCCATCAACCCTCAGTTTGTTCTCAGTTTTTAACAGTCTCTTATGCTTTGGCTCTCTCCCAATCTAACCTCTTTTTTTTTTTTCCTTCCCCTCCCCCATGGGTTTCTGTTACGTTTCTCAGGATCCACATAAGAGTGAAAACATATGGTATCTGTCTTTCTCTGTATGGCTTATTTCACTTAGCATCACACTCTCCAGTTCCACCCACGTTGCTACAAAGGGCCATATTTCATTTTTTCTCATTGCCACGTAGTATTCCATTGTGTATATAAACCACAATTTCTTTATCCATTCATCAGTTGATGGACATTTAGGCTCTTTCCATAATTTGGCTATTGTTGAGAGTGCTGCTATAAACATTGGGGTACAAGTGCCCGTATGCATCAGTACTCCTGTATCCTTTGGATAAATTCCTAGCAGTGCTATTGCTGGGTCATAGGGTAGGTCTATTTTTAATTTTCTGAGGAACCTCCACACTGCTTTCCAGAGCGGCTGCACCAATTTGCATTCCCACCAACAGTGCAAGAGGGTTCCCGTTTCTCCACATCCTCTCCAGCATCTATAGTCTCCTGATTTCTTCATTTTGGCCACTCTGACTGGCGTGAGGTGATATCTGAGTGTGGTTTTGATTTGTATTTCCCTGAGAAGGAGCGACGTTGAACATCTTTTCATGTGCCTGTTGGCCATCCGGATGTCTTCTTTAGAGAAGTGTCTATTCATGTTTTCTGCCCATTTCTTCACTGGGTTATTTGTTTTTCGGGTGTGGAGTTTGGTGAGCTCTTTATAGATTTTGGATACTAGCCCTTTGTCCGATATGTCATTTGCAAATATCTTTTCCCATTCCGTTGGTTGCCTTTTAGTTTTGTTGGTTGTTTCCTTTGCTGTGCAGAAGCTTTTTATCTTCATAAGGTCCCAGTAATTCACTTTTGCTTCTAATTCCCTTGCCTTTGGGGATGTGTCGAGTAAGAGATTGCTACGGCTGAGGTCAGAGAGGTCTTTTCCTGCTTTCTCCTCTAAGGTTTTGATGGTTTCCTGTCTCACATTCAGGTCCTTTATCCATTTTGAGTTTATTTTTGTGAATGGTGTGAGAAAGTGGTCTAGTTTCAACCTTCTGCATGTTGCTGTCCAGTTCTCCCAGCACCATTAGTTAAAGAGACTGTCTTTTTTCCATTGGATGTTCTTTCCTGCTTTGTCAAAGATGAGTTGGCCATATGTTTGTGGGTCTATTTCTGGGGTTTCTATTCTATTCCATTGGTCTATGTGTCTGTTTTTGTGCCACCTAAGTGTCTATTAATAGACAAGAGGATAATGAAGATGTGGTATATATATACAATGGAATATTACTCAGCCTTTAAAAAGGATGAGATCATGCCATTTGTGACAACATGTATGGACCTAGAGACTATTATGCTAAGTGAAATAAGCCAGTCAAAGAAAGGAAAATACCAAATCATGTCACTCATATGTGGAATCTTCCAAAAACCAAAAAAATAAAACCCACAAAAAAAAGAAAGGATTATTCAAACAGAAAGCAAAATCAGACCTATAAATACAAACAACAAACTTATGGTTGCAAAGGGGAGGGGATGGGAGGATGGGCAAAATGGGTGAAAGGGAGTGGAAGATACAGGCTTCCAGTTATAGAATAAATAAGTCATAGGAATAAAAGGCATAGCATAGGGAATATATAGTCACTGATATTGTAATAGTGCTGTATGGTGACCAATGGCAACTACACTTGTGGGGAGCATAGCATAGCATACAGAAAAGTTGAATCACTATGTTGTACACCTGAAACTAATGTAACATTGCGTGTCAACTGTACTCATTTAAACAAAAAATTTAAGGGGCGCCTGGGTGGCGCAGTCGGTTAAGCGGCCGACTTCAGCCAGGTCACGATCTCGCGGTCCGTGAGTTCGAGCCCCGCGTCGGGCTCTGTGCTGACAGCTCGGAGCCTGGAGCCTGTTTCGGATTCTGTGTCTCCCTCTCTCTCTGCCCCTCCCCCGTTCATGCTTTGTCTCTCTCTGTCCCAAAAATAAATAAAAAAAAACGTTGAAAAAAAAAAAATTAAAAAAAAAAAAAAAAAAAAAAATTTAAGTTGTACATCTTTAAAACTTATTTTTATAAAACCTCATCTGCATGCCAATTTAAAAATAGGGAGAATTCAGGAATAAGTTATGGGAATAGCAACTCATATGAAATCCATTCAGTGAATCATTCATAACAAAGTTATTGAAGCAAACGTGTTGAAGCCAGAGGATACAGATTTCCATGGTATGTCATAAATGTGAACAGTTTTAGAAATGGAAGCCATTAGCACACTGTAGAACCTTTACAAGTATTTAGAATGTAATGGTAAGCAACCTTAAAAATACTTGCACAACATAAAAAGTAATTGGTAACTTAGTTACAAAGTATGAAAAACAAAAATCCAAATTTTATGACTTTTGCTTGGTTGATAAGTGGATACCACTAAAACGGCATAAGAGATATTTACACAAAATAAATAGTTGTGATATCTCCCCTCAAGGAAAAGATGATATTGGTTTTTGCCATTTTCCTTCTTACACTGAAACATTCTATACCCTTCTATGCTCTGATAGTCTAAGAGGTGATCACTAAAGAATATATAACTGGGTTCTTTTGCTGGCTAGCTTCTGGTTGGACACAGACAGGGAGAAAGAAGTGCCAGCAGGGAACAAGAGAGCAGGAGTAAAACAGAGGTAGAGTATTTCTTCCCTGCTTACTCTCTGTTATGGGCCCTGTTTTCTGATAGTATTGATATCCCAACCCTTGCAGGAGGATCCTCCACCACGCTGCTTCTCTCTCTAGAATACAGTAGTACATTATTTCCTCCATTCCCCCTTCAAGCTTAGGGTAGTAATGGTATCTTTGTGGTATCTTTGGATATCTCAATATCCCTTGGTAGTTTCTTTAATTCTGTCCTGACCTCTATATTAATCATTTCATTAACACTTCTGGAAACATCTAAGTTTCCTGCCAGGTTGAAAATGTTACAAGAACATTTTAATACTAAGAAAAAATGAAAGTAATCATCTAACTAAAGTCACAGTAAAAAAAAAATCATTTTTGAAACTGGATGCTTAAAAATGCTTCTGTTTGTGTGATCTTGTGGCTAAAAATCACACAAAGTATGATCTTTAATCAAAATGGAATTAAACTAGATATCCATATCAGAGAGATACCTGAAAAAAAAAAAAAACTCAAATATTTGAAAAGTAAACAACATAATTCTAAATGACCCACATTTCCACAGGGAAATACAAGGTATTGAAGTGAAACAAAAATAAAAACACAATATACAAAATTTTGTGGGATGCTATTTACGTATTTACTGTGGGCAGTATTTACGTATAAATTTATAGCACCAAATGCCTATACCAGAAAAGAGGTAAAATCTCCAATCAGTAATCTCAGCTCCCAACTTAAAACAAAAACAGAAAAAGAACAAATTAAACCCAAATAAGAGTAAGAAAAGAAATAATGAAGATCAATTATAAACATCTGTCCAGAAAGATCAAAGAAAATAAAGAAAGAAAGAACCCTTATGGAAAACATGCTAGTAAGTTCAACAACTAAGATGATATGAGCAAATTCATTAAAAGACCCAAACTACCACAACTTTGTAAAGAAGAAATGGATAGCTTAAATAGCCATACACTGCTGCTTTTGAAGATGGAAGGAAGGACTAAGAGCCAAAGAATGTAGCTGACCTCTGGAAGCTGGAAAAGGCAAGGAAACGTATTGTCCCCTGGAGTCTCCAGAAGGAACCAATCCTACTAACACATTCATTTTAGGTCAGCAAAACTGATTTTGGACTTATGGCCTGCAGAACTGTAACAGAATACGTTTGTGTTGTTTTAAACCATCAAGTTTGTAGTAATTTGTTACAACAGCCATAGGAAACTAAAAGATGTGGACATTCTAACATTCATTATAACTATGGTACTATTTTATTTGCTCCATTATCCTTAGTACACATAACAGTGTTTGGCATGTGGAGGAATTTCAGTAATAATTTATTGAATGAGTGGATAAATAAATGAATTTGATTAATAACTGTTAAAATGATGGAGATATAGCAATGAAGAAACAGACCTGAGGGACTGGATTCTAATAAGTTTGGTCAGCCTGAACTCATCAGGAAATAAGCAACATGAGGCAGAGAGGACATCTCTGGACAGGCTTAGAGACTGGGTAGGATTCATGGCTCAGCCACTAACACATTGTGTGAAACAGGCTGATCACAGCCTACCTCCGAGTCCTAGGCTTAGAAAATGGAGGGGTGGGCTAGAAAATCCCTAAAGTAATTTCCCATGAAAGTGAGAATTTTCTAAATATTGTGTAAAAACTCATCTGCCTACTAACTAACTGGAGCCTGGGCACATTTTTGGCCTTCACTGTCACTGGAACTGGGCAAAACTGGCTACCATTCCCATTATGCTCCACTATGTCTTCTACTTGTATCTTTATCCTCAAACACATATGCAAATCAGGTCTGTGCCCATGTCCTCCACTACACACTTGAGGATTGGGATTTTGTCTTCTTAGTCTTTGAATAACAACATACAGTGCCTGGCATATACCAGATGCTTTAAAATAGCTTTTGACACACATTGAATGAATGAACTGAATGAGTGAATCAACGAGTGGATGACAATACTTTCTGTTTCCTCTGGGCTCCTATGCCACACTATAAAATAATTTCATTGAAGCTTAATCACATTTTTCCATGGTTGTGTCTGCCATTTTTCATAAATCTCTTAAGGGAATTTTCTTTTATTCATCATAATCGGCCACAACACCGTAAGATACGTTCAATAAATGCTTATTTAAAAAATAAAAGTGAATATACCTCCTTGGCAGAGCCCACCCAGGCTTCCTTGGTGCCTCGGAAGCTAGGATGGTGGTAGGACACATGGGAGTCAGAGAAGAATCTGTCACCAGTATGAAAGCACTGTATTTCAATATTTAATAGCTGATAAGGACATCCCACAGCTTAATAGCTGCATATCATCTCCATATTAATAGGGCACTCGGACCACTAATCCCTGAGTTACTGCATTTTTTTAATGGTTTTGACTGTGATCTATATGCTGATGATTCCTTAATCTAAATCTTCAACTCCAGACAGGTTTCTGGAACTCAGGACTGTGTAACCAGCTTAGTAGATACTTCCACCAGGATGTTAATGTGGTAGTTAATGTGGTAGTGGTTGGTTTTAGAACCAGGCTGTCATAGAACCTTGAACAAGTCACATCTCTGATTCATGTGTAAAAGATGGTACTTATCTTACCTCTTAGTGTTGTTATAAGTATTAAATTAAAAAATACATGTAAAGTACTTAGAAGAGTGTCTGGAAAATACAAAGCACCATACAATGGTGTTAACCATTATATTAATCTCAAACTCAGTGTATCAAAACTGAATCAGTCATCTTCCTCTACCCTCAGAGCTGCCCTGTACCTTGTAGCCTCCCATCTCACTAAATTACCCATTTAGGTACACACCTACGAATCACCTTCAAGACCCATACTTCCATTTCCACACACAATTAAAAAAGGGGAAAAGAAGCCTTGCAATTTTAAACCCTTAAATTGATTTTATTCTATACCTTTTTCTTCCTGATAGAGTTCTACCCCTAACCCTCATCATGTTCTACTTATATCAAAACATTTTTCTCCTCTCTCCTCTTTCTTCCTCTTTCTTCCTCTCTGTTTCTCTCCTCCCCAATTTCCCTCAATCTGTTTGTGTATCCCTCCCTTCCTCTACCTCTGTCTCACAATCTTTTTTAATCTCTGTAGTAGGCCAAATAATGACTCTTCCCCAAATATATCCATCACCAAATGCCTGGAATCTACAAACTTTACCTAATATTGCAAAAGGGACTTTATAGATGTGATTAAGTAGAGGATCTTGGGGTGGAAAGATGATCCTGAATTATCCAAGAAGGCCCTAAATGTAATCACAGAATAGGGAAGCGGATGGAAGTTTTACTACAAAGGAGGAGAGAGCAATGTGACTACAGAAATAAGTACTGGAATGATGAAGCCACAAGCCAAGGAATGCAACAGAAGCTAGAAGAGTAAGGAATGGATTAGCCCTGGAGCTGGTTCAACCCTGCTAGCACCATGATTTTGGCTCCATAAAACTAAGTTTAAACTTCTGACTTCCAGAACTGTAAGGTAATATGTTTCTGCTCCTTTAAACTACTAAGTTTATGCTAATTTTTCATAGCAGCAATGGGAAACCAATACAATCACCATCAAAACTTTCTCTCTCCTCATAAAATACCTTGGAATTACAAATATCTGAAACAAACGCATAAACAAAACTTTATTATGTGTACCATTCTTGTGATAGTCCCTTTCCTCTGCTTATATTAAGAGCAAGAAATATTGATCTTTAACTAACTCCACCTCCTCATCTCAAATTTTATTTCTACTCAGTTTTACTTGGCTTTCCCCCTACCCATGGAAATGGCTTTTATCAAGTTCATCTATGACTTTCACCTTAGAATACATAATGATCAACTCTCTACCCTTACCCTCTTGACCTCTCAGAAGCATTTAATATGGTTGAACACACTTTTGCCATACTTCCTTCTCCAGGTTTTAAGGATCCCAAATGTGTCTCAGTCCCTACCTCCTCCTCTCTGGATGCCTCTTCTTAGTGTCCTTTACCTCTCTTGTAAATGTTAGAATGTTGCCCACCACCAGCATCCTTCTTTCTCCTCTATCTACACTTTCTTTCTAGCCAAGCTTACCACTACCATTCCTTGGTATGGATGGCATCCCTTAAAAGGCATGGCCTACTTTAGTCTGCTTTCCATCTCCACTTACCTGCCTAATTGGTATCACAAATTAAATATGACCCCCAATCTGCTCATGGGGGTCATAAACTTTGACCATATCAGAGAATGACACCATCATCAACCTATTTGCTCAGGTCAAAATTCTAGAAATCATCTGTATTAATTTTCAATCTCTGCATAACAAATTACCAAAAACTGTAACAACTTAAATAGTTGTAAGACTGTGGATGTAAGACTGAAGTCCCCAATTTCTTGCTGGCTATCAGTCCAGAACCACTCTCAGCTCCCAGGCACATGGCCCACACAGGCAGTTCACCACATGCTCTCTTCAGATCATCAGGAGCACACTTGTTGCTGTTTCTTGTGTCTTTTAAAAGCTGGCCTGATTAAGTCAAGCCCATGCAATATAACCATCCTTTTGCCATATAAAGTAACATAATCACAAAGTGATAGCCCATCATACCCATAGGTACTGCCCACAGTCTCTTAACTGTTACGACTGCCCTCTTCCTTGTAACCCCCCTATTCTATATATTCAACCAGGAGACAAAGTAATCTTCCTAAAGCTCAACCAGATAATGTCGATTCCCATGCTTAAAATGTTAAAATGATCCAAACGCTTTCCATGACATGGAAGAAAAGCCAAAATTCTTATCATGACCTAAAAGGCAGAATATGAATCAAACTTTCAGACTTTTATCTTCTTCCTTCGCCTGTTTTTCAATTTTGCTCCAGTCACAGTGGGCTTTTCCTGTCCCCTATAACACCAAACTAGCTTCTGTTTGAGTCCTTTGAATTTGCTCTTCCTCATTCTTGGAAGGTTCTTCTCCAAGTTCTTCACATATCAGCTTTCTTATCTTCCTTCAGGTTTAAACTGAATTATTACATCTCCAGAGTATTCTTTCCCAAAAGTCCCTATCTTCCAACCCCAGTAATATTTTACATTACCTTATTCCATCATCTTCACAGCAGAAATCATCATACTAATATTTTTATTGTTTGTCTCTTGTTTTTCTCACACACTCCAACAACTACCCTGCCCTGATATGAAAGTTCTCTGTGGAAAGTAATCTCTGTCTCTTGTCCAGAATTGAATAACCGGCAATGGATCATTGCTCGGTGCATGATGAGCGCTAATCAGTTAGTCAATGTGCTTTTTGGCACTAAAAATAAAAAAGTGATAAGTGAATTTTAGATGAGATTTTTCAGAAATGTTGGAAAAAATAAGCAAAAGGTAAAGTTCTTTTGACAATGATTACGTTTAAAAAAGTATTCTGATATGTACTGAGATGTACACAATGATGAATAATATATTATCTGTTGATAATATTGTTAAGATAGTAGATTTGGAATTGCAAAGACTTGTGCTTGAATTCTTACACTCACAGACTAAATTACCTTGGAAATCTTACTCTCACTCTTGATTTTCTTACCTATGATATGAACATAATACCTATTTCTTTGTTTAAAATAAATGAGATAAATTGTGCAAAGTACCTGCCACAGTACCCAGGATGCAAATGATGCCCAATACATATCAGTTGTACATTTAAGTAACAGTTTTTTTTCAATCTAACAGAGGTAAATGGTTGAAGTAAGCAGATAACTATAATAACAAGACCAAATAGAAGTATCATAAGAATTGTGAGAGTAACAATAGATAGCACAACATCTTTGGAGAAAAATCAAAACAGATGGGAAAATGACATTTTATAGTGACTTCAAGAATAGGCAGGGTTTTGATGAAGAGAGACAAGACAGATTACAGAAAAAAGTATTTTGGTGATAAAATAGATTTTAGTGATAATGGCATTAGCCTCAAATACTTGTTTGGAATAGGATTTTATCAGGCAAAGAGTAAGTGGGTAGCCATTCTAAATAGAACAGAAAAGCCAAGGAAAAAATGTGTGAAAGCAGGTTATGTTTGGGAAACAGAAAGTAATCTCGCATATATGGGCAGCAGAAAATGCCAAGAGTGAGGAAATAGAAGCTAATGTGTTTCTGCCATCTTGTGGTCATGATCAGCCTTGAATTCCCTCAAACCTCCCACACTAGGGTATATGTGTTTAATTCAAGGGCTGCTTGAAAGGAAAAAATAAATATTACTGACAACAAATTATAAGATTTCCTATCACTTAAGTAATTAAAGAAAGGTATGGAAACACAGAGGACAGAAGGCTTAGCTTAGTCTACATTGGTAGAACCATCAGGTAATGCCTGTAAGTTAAGGAAGATGAAGCCTGAGCCAAATTTAGAAGAATAAAAACTGTCAAGCAAAGGGAAAAAACTCAGGCAGGGGGAAGAGCTTAGATACTGAAGAAGTAAAGTTCACTCTATGGTTAGAGCACAAGTTGTATGTGGGGAATGACAGGAAATTTAAGTTAGATAGAAAGCCAGGTCCATGTTACATAGGTCTTGTTGACCTTCATAAGAATATTTGTCTATCCTGGGTGGGACTTTTTAAAAGACACGTAGCTGTGCTGAACAATTTCCTTTTATCTCTTCAGGATCCTTGTCACCTCTCTACACTTTGCAGTGTATACCATGAAGCTAATTTCAGTGCTTTGAATCAACCAGGCTTCCTTGCCTTCTGACTACAGTTTGAGTTTGGCCAATGAGAGGCTCCTGCAGGTGACTGAGAAGTAGAGGGGGTTGGAGGAGATCAGAGTTTTTGTCCTTATGATTCTCACTTTGGCAGACTCAGGTTGGCAGTGGCCTTTTCCTACAAAGATACATATTTTAGAATTTCTTTTCCTGCTGTTGCTAGCCCCTGGTATTTCACTATCTCTTAAACCCCTTTATAAGTAAACCCTTCATTAAATTTTTTTAATTACCTCCTTTGAATGTGCCATACTTTTGCAACTAGCTCAAATACATTTCATTTCCCAACTGTAAACTATTTTTTTGAAGTTAAGCCACTCTGTGTGAAGCACTATTGGCAACTCTTCTGAACACTTTTTGAAATGGATTTTGCACATAGGAGATCAAGTTGCTATATCCCTTGCATTAGATGCTGGTTGAATAGAATGCATATTTGTTCTTACTCATAACCTTAAGTTAGCTGAAGATTTTACACAAGTACGGATAGAAGAGAAATTCTGTATCTATTAATTTGGTTAAAGACGGGGGTACATAACATGTACTCTGAAAAAAGAATAGTTAATGGAATAATCCTAAGCCTAAAACTATGATAATACTAAGTTTTTCCTAATTCTATTAATTTCTGCAATTAATGATTTGTGATATAAAAGGCATTCCAGAGATTGGTGGTAAATGGAGGAGTAGGGTGACCCTAAGCTTGCTTCTTCCCTCCAACACTGCTAAATAAATATCAAATCATTCTGAACACCCATGAGATCCATCAGAAGCCTTAGAGAACAGGTTGCACATCTGCAAACAAGAAAAAGGACCGGTGGAAGGCGGTAACTTTATAGAATGAGTGGGAGAAGAGAGCCTTGGGCGGTCCCCAGGGGAGGGAGCATTGAATGTGGTGGTAGTAGTGAGAAAAGAGAGAAAAGGCACGGGATGAAAAACAAAAAACAAAAACAGAGTGAAAATATGCACAGAGGACTACGCAAGAAAACTATTCCCCAGAACCTTTTGTGGGGTTACAAAGAGAGGGTTATAATACTGCCAGTTTTCTAGAAATAGTGGAGCAGATTCTGAAGTTTCAGAGGTCTGCAACATTGCCAGGTTCATGCTTAGGAAGGTGAGCGGTGTTCCTATGGGACAGCAGAGCTGAGTCCCAGTAGCAGGCAGCCTGAGGATCCCCAGGGTCACAAGGAGAGAAGTGGTTCCCCTGCTTGGAGTGGATTGGTAGAGGTAATAAGACCTCTCCAAGGGCAAAGGACCCTGGGAGAGCCATCAAACTCTCCCACTCACCAAGACAGGAACAAAGATACTGGTGGAGGTCTGCAAACCCTGATGCAGACTGTGTTACAGTGATTTACCATACACTCTGATCCGCTGACTGGCACCGGCCACAGTGCAGGGAGACCCTCCCCCAGAAGATCAATGCAAGTAAGGCCAGGGGTGGGATGGTCTCTGAAGTGTGGAGTTTTGAAACACAGAGGCACCTGACTTAAAACACAAGTGCTGTGCTATTTGGCAGGTGGACAGCTTGGACACAGACAGGTAAAGGCAGGGCTCAAAAGGAAATCAGGGACACAGGCAAGGTCACTCTTTGCAGGTCTGTGAGGGCCTGCTGCTGTGGGCTGAGAGAACACTGTGAAGCCATTGTCTTCCCACACCCACCAGCCTGATCCAACTCAGTTAACTAACAGTGCCACCGGGTGGAAAATGGATCTGCTACATCAAGCCCCACCCCCCTGCACCCTGCAGGCACATCTTCACTAGGGAAATTGCACCTGAGAGTCACAGCAGCAGGCCCCTTTCCCAGAAGAATAGCACAAACCCCTAGCACACACCAAGTCTGTTGATCATAGAATGCTCTCACCTTCAGCTCTAGGGGGAAACGGATGTGGTGTACTTTTGCTTTTGTTTGTTTTGTTTGTTTGATAAAGACCAATTTTTTATTTTATTTTATTTTTTAAATTTATTTTAGTTTATGTATATTTTTTAATTTTCCAATTTTTCTTTCTTCTTTCTTCTCTCTTTCTACCTTTTTTCTATCAAGCTTCTAGTAACAAGCAGACCAAATCACACCCATGATCTAGCTTCCTTTATTTTATTTTACTTAAAGAAGTTTTTCTTTGATTTTTAAAAATCTTTATTTTGTTTTATTTTGCTTTTTTTCCTTCTCTCCAAAACACAAGACAGAGGAATTCACCCCAAAAGAAAGAACAGGAATAAATGATGGCCAGAGATTTAATCAATGCAAATATAAGTAAGACGTCTGAACTGGAATTTAAAACAACAGTTATAAGGATATTATCTGGGCTTGAAAAAAGTACTGAAGACATGAGAGAATGCCTTACTACAGAGATAAAAGAACTAGAAACTAGTCAGGCCAAAATCAAAAATGCTATAACTGAGATGCAATCGCAAACGGAGGCCATAAAAATGAGGAAGGACAAAGTACAGGAGGAAATCAGTGACAAAGAAGACAAAATTATGGAAAATAATGAAACCAAAAAGAAGCGAGAAAAAAGGTCATGGACCATGAAGGCAGATTTAGAGAACTCAGCAACTTATTAAAACAGAATAACATTTGTATCATAGGAGTCCCAGAGGGGAAGAGAGAGTGAAAAGGGCAGAGGATTTATTCAAACAAATTATAGCTGAAAATTTCCCTAATCTGAGGAAGAACACAGATATCAAAAGCCAAAAAGCACAGAGAACTCCCATTAAATTCAATAAGAGCTGATCATCATGGTATATCATAGTCAAATTCACAAAATACACAGACAAGGAAAGAATCTTGAAAGCAGCAAGTGAAAAAAAATGTCCTTAACCTACAAGGGAAGACAAATCAGTGTGCAGGAGATTTTTCCACAGAAACCTGGCAGGCCAGAAAGGAAGAAATATTCAGTGTGCTGAATGGGAAAAATGCAGCTAAGAATTATTTATCCAGCAAGGCTATCATTCAGAATAGGAGAGATAAAGAGTTTCCCAAACAAAAACTAAAGGAGTTCATGACCACTAAACCAACCTTGCAAGAAATTTTAAGGGAGACTCTTTGAGTGGAGAAAAAAATAAATAAAAGACCAAAGCAACAAAGACTACAAAGGGCCAGAAAACATCACCAGAAACACCTATACATGTGTCTCTATATGTGACACAATGGCACTAAATACCTATCTTTCAATAATTACTCTGAAAGTAAACGGATTAAAAGTTCCAATCAAAAGACCTAACGTGTCAGGATGGATTAAAAAAAAAAAAAAAAAAAAAGATCCATCTACATGCTGCCTATAAGAGATTCATTTTAGACCTAAAGACCGCTGCAGATTGAAAGTAATGAAGAACCATCTATCATGCTAATGGACATGAAAAGGAAGCCAGAGTTCCCATACGTACAACAGACAAATTAGATTTTAAAACAAAAACTGTAACAAAAGATGAAGAAGGGCATTATACCATAATTAAGGGACCTATCCACCAAGGAGACCTAACATTTGTAAACATCTATGCTCCCAACTTGGAAGAACCCATATAAATCAATTATTAACAAACAAAGAAACACATTGATAAAAGAATATACTAATACTACAGAACTTTAACACCCCACTTATAGTAATGAACGGATCATCTAAGCAGAAAAAGCAAGGAAACAATCACTTTGAATGACACACTGGACTGGATGGACTTAACAGATATGGGGTCAGAATATTACCCCTAAAACAGCAGAATACACATTCTTTTCAAGGGCACATGGAACATTCTCCAGAACAGATCACATACTGGGTCACAAGTCAGCCCTCAACAAGTACAAAAAAATCAAGATCATACCACGTATATTTACAGATTACAACCCTATGAAACTTGAAGTCAACCACAAGAGAAAATTTGAAAAGCACTCAAATACATGGTTAAATACATCCTACTAAAGAATGAATGAGTTAACCAGAAAACTGAAGAAGAAATTTAAAAATACATGGAAGTCAACGAAAATGAAAACATGAGAGTCCAAACCCTTTGGGATGCAGCAAAAGGCAGTCCTAAGAGGAAAGTTCATTGCAACTCAGGCCCTTCTCAAGAAGCAAGGGTCCCAAGTACACAACCTACATTTACACCTACACACAATTCCTTTACATCTAAAGGAGCTAGAAAAGGAACAACAAATAAAGCCTAAAGCCAGCAGAAAAAGGGAAATAATAAACTTTGAGCAGAAATAAATTATATAGAAACAACAACAACAAAAGTCCAGTAGAACACATCAATGAAACTAAGAGCTGCTTCTTTGAAAGAATTAACAAAATCGATAAACCCCTAGCCGGATATATCAAAAAGAAAAGAGAAAGGACCCAAATAGATAAA
The DNA here is from genome assembly GCF_028018385.1 of Neofelis nebulosa. Taxonomy (NCBI): domain Eukaryota; kingdom Metazoa; phylum Chordata; class Mammalia; order Carnivora; family Felidae; genus Neofelis; species Neofelis nebulosa. The sequence goes on along the minus strand of NC_080791.1, from coordinate 63,684,703 downwards.
ATCATGAGTGAAATGAGAGAGATCACAATGAACAACACAGAAATACAAGCAATTATGAGAATACAATGAAAAATCATACACCAACAAATTGGGCAATTTGTAAGAAATGGGCAAATTCTGAGAAACTCATGAACTACCAAAACTGAAACAGAAAGAAACAGAAAACAGAAAACAGGAAGAACAGTCCCAGCAAAGAAACCAGCAAAGAAACTGAATGAGTAATCAAAAATCCCACAACAGATAAGAATCCTAGGCCTTCCCAGGGGAATTCTACCACACATTCTTCTCAAACTGTTCTAAAAAATAGAACTGGAAAGAAAGCTTCCAAACTCATTCTATGAAGCCAGGATTACTTTGATTCCACAAACAGATAAAGACCCCACTAAAAAGGAGAACTACAGGCCAATATCCTTTACGAAACTAGATGCAAAAATTCTCAACAAGATACTAGCAAATAGATTTCAAGAGTACATTAAAAGAATTATTCACCATGATCAAGTGGGATTTAATCCTGACCTGCAAGTTTGGTTCAATATCTGCAAATCAATCAACATGATACACCACATTAATAAAATAAAGGATAAGAACCATATGACCCTTCAATAGATGCAGAAAAAGCATTTGACAAAATACAGCATCCTTTCTTGATAAAAACCCTTAAGAAAGTAGAGATAGAAGGAACATATCTCAACATCATAAAGGACGTATAGAGCAGACCCACAGCTAATATCATCCTCAATGGGGAAAAACTGAGAGCTTTCCCTCTAAGGTCAGGAATATGACAGGGATGTCCACTCTCACCACTGTTGTTCAACATATTACTGGAAGTCCGGCCTTAGCAATGAGACAACAAAAAGAAATAAAAGGCATCGAAATCAGCAAGGAAGAAGTCAAACTTTCCCTCTTTGCAGATGACATGATACTCTATGTAGAAAAACCAAAAGACTCCACCAAAAAATTCCTGAAGTAATACATGAATTCAACAAAGTCACAGGATATAAAATCAACGTACAGAAATTGGCCTTTCTATACACCAATAATGAAGCAGCAGAAAAAGAAATCATGTAATTGATCCCATTTGCAATTGCACCAAAAGCAATAAGATACCTAAGAATAAAGCTAACCAAAAAGGTAAAAGATCTGTACTCTGAAAACTATAAAACACTTATGAAAGAAATTAAAGAGGATACAAAGAAATGAAAAAGCATTCCATGCTCATGGATTGGAAGAACAAACATTATTAAAATATCTACACTACTCAAAGCAATCTACACATTTAATGCAATCTCTATCAAAATACCATTGGCATTTTTCACAGAGCTAGAACAATCCTAAAATTTGTAAGGAACCACAAAAGACCCTGAATAGCCAAAGCAATCCTGAAAAAGAAAAACAAAACTAGAGGCATCACGATTTCAAATTTCAAGCTATATTACAAAGCTGTACTCATCAAGACAGTATGGTACTAGCAGAAAAAACAGACACAAAAGTCAATGAGCAGATTAGAAACCTCAGAAATGAATCCACTACTATTTAGTCAACTAATCTTCCACAAAGCAGAAAAGTATATCCAATGGAAAAAACTCTTCAACAAATGATGTTGAGAAAACTGGGCAGTAACATGCAGAAGAATGAAACTGGACACCATACACAAATATTAATTCAAAATGGATAAAGACCTAAACAGGATGCAGGAAACCATCAAAATCCTAGAGGAGAACACAGGCAGCGACCTCTTTGACCTCAGCCATAACAACTTCTTACTACATGTTGCCAAGGCAAGGGAAACAAAAGCAAACATGAAGGATTGGGACATCAAGATAAACAGCTCCTTGTTTCAAAGGGACACATGCACCCCAATGTTTATAGAAGCACTGACCACAACAGCCAAAGTACGGAAAGAGCCCAAATGTCCATCAATGGATGAATGGATAAAGAAGATGCGGTATATATATACAATGGAGTATTACCCGGCAATCAAAAAGAATGAAATCTTGCCATTTGCAGCTACGTGGATAGAACTAGAGGGTATTATGCTAAGCAAAATTAGTCAGGGAAAGACAAATATCATATGACTTCACTCATATGAGGACTTTAAGACAGAACAGATGAACACAAGAGAAGGGAAGCAAAAATAATATAAAAACAGGGAGGGGGACAAAACATAAGAGACTCTTAAATATGGAGACCAAACAGAGGGTTACTGGAGGGTTTGTGGGAGGGGGGATGGGCTAAATGGGTAAGGGGCATTAAGGAATCTACTCCTGAAATCATTGTTGCACTATATGCTAACTAATTTGGATGTAAATAAAATTAAAAAAAATATATATTGGGGCGCCTGGGTGGCGCAGTCGGTTAAGCGTCCGACTTCGGCCAGGTCATGATCTCGCGGTCCGTGAGTTCGAGCCCCGCGTCAGGCTCTGGGCTGACGGCTCGGAGCCTGGAGCCTGTTAACGATTCTGTGTCTCCCCCTCTCTCTCTGCCCCTCCCCCGTTCATGCTCTGTCTCTCTCTGTCCCAAGAATTAAAAAAAAAAAAAAAAAAAAACGTTGAAAAAAAAAGAAAAAAAATATTAACAGTTTCTACAGAGTGAAGCAAACAATAAACAAACTAAAAGGCAGCCTGCAAGTGGGAGATGTTTGCAAATGACATGTCTGATAACGGGCTAGTATCCAAAATCGATAAAGAACTTACAAAGTTAACACCCAAAAAGTAAATAACCCAGTTAAGAAATGGGCAGAAGACATGAATAGACATTTTTCCAAAGAAGACATCCAGATGGCTAACAGACTCATGAAAAGATGCTCAACATCCCTCATCATCAGGGAAATATAAATCAAAACTACAATGAGATACCACTTCACACCTATCAGAATGGCTAAAATGAGCAACACAAGAAACAAAGGTGTTGGCAAGGATACAGAGAAAGAGGAGCCCTCACCATCCTGGTGAGGATGAAGAATGGTGCAGACACTGGGAAACGGTATCGAGGTTCATCAAAAAACTGAAAATAGAACTATCCTGTAATTCAGTGATTACACTATTAGGTATTTACCCAAGGAATATAAAAATACAGATTCAAAGGGGTATGCCCCCAGTGTTTACAGCAGCATTGTCAACAATAGCCAAACTATGGAAAGAGCCCAAATGTCCATCAACTGATGAATGGATAAAGAAGAAATGGTATATTTATACCACAGAATGTTCCTCACAGAAAGAAAGAAATCTTGCCATTTAAAACAACGTAAATGGAGCTAGAATGTATTATGCGAAGTCAACTAAGTCAATCAAAGACAAACACTACATGATTTCATTAATATGTGGAATTTAAGAAACAAAACAGATGAACATATGGAAAGGGGAAGGGAGAGGAGAGAACAGAACATACCACAAGAGACTCTTAATGATAAAGAACAAACAGTGTTGATGGACAGACGTGGGTGGGAGATGGGCTAGATACGTGATGGATATTAAGGAGGGCACTTCTTGCGATGGGTCCCGGCTGTTATATGTAAGTGATGAACCTCTGAATTCTACTCCTGAAACCAATATTGCACTGTATGCTGACTAAATAAAATTTAAATAAAATTAAAAAAAATTTTGAAGTCACTCTAACTGCTTATGCTCTTTTAAGTAACTTTATTGTTGGATGACGAGATCACCTGAAGGAAATTATTGTGGATCTCCTTTCTCAGATTTCCCAAATGGGGCTGAATGGTGGTGAAAGTGGAAGTGTTGACCAGGTGCCAACAAGATAAATGGTGCCTTTGGCAAAGGGCTATGACTTCCATCCGGTAGCAACCACTGGAATTCTGGACTAGAAAACTACCCATGTGTTTAAGGTATTTCCCCACTTGAAAGGCCTGTTGGCCTATTATTAGGTTTTAAAAGAAACCTCGTAAATTATGAAAGAACATAAAATATTTTGAGATCTGAAATACCCATTTTGTCCTAGGTTATAACATATTATCATTCTAAGAGGGAAGGAAATGCATGAAGGAGTTCTGTCATTAAACGGTAATACTACATTCAAGAACATATAACAGTGGGGACCACTGGGAATACCAATTGCACACATAAACAGGTGGCTTTCATGACGTTGGTCCCTGCATTATATCCCCTGAGGACTTCCTAACCCCCCCAAAATAGGCCACAGTCAATAATGTTTTCAGACAACGTCAACAAGAAGTATAGTTTACGTACGGCAACTCAATGTTGGAGGGCCAGTGGGAGAGAGCCAAAGCATAGGAGACTGTTAAAAACTGAGAACAAACTGAGGGTTGATGGGGGGGTGGGAGGGAGGCCAGGGTGGGTGATGGGTATTGAGGAGGGCACCTTTTGGGATGAGCACTGGGTGTTGTATGGAAACCAATTTGACAGTAAATTTCATATATTAAAAAAAAAACAAAAAACAAAAAACTGAGGGTTGATGGGGGGTGGGAGGGAGGGGAGGGTGGGTGCCGGGTATTGAGGAGGGCACCTTTTGGGATGAGCACTGGGTGTTGTATGGAAACCAATTTGACAATAAATTTCATATATTGAAAAAAAAAATGTTGGAGTGCCAAACATTCAACTTCTAAAGTAGATGCACTCAAGTTTGTTGATGATTGTATTATAACTTAGGATGAAAGAGGAAAATACACTCAATGGGCAGAATTAATAATAATTTCCCCATGGCATCAGAGGAACTAATAATAATGATGGGGTATGGATTTTTATCAATGCTTGGGCTTAGCCAAGAACTGGCAGTGTAGTCCAGAAAATGGGCTTCAAGTGACTGAAGGATAAAAGCAGCACTACGTTATAGAAAATTGTATGCATTTTGAGGGCAAAATCAAAGTTGGGTATCTCAATGTTCACTAAAAACTCTCTCTTCCATGATATTATGTACCCTCTGATATTATATTTATGAGAAGGGCACATTGTCTCTGTAGTATTTTTACCAACAACTCATAACCACAATATAAACATCAAAGGAATCCAAATTGAGGGAAATTATATAAAATACTTGGCCATTATTCTTTGAAACTGTTAATTAAGGCCATGATAAATAAAGGCCAGACTGAGAAACTATCACAGACCCAAAGAAAATAGGATGTGACAACTAGATGCAGTGTTATCCTGGAACAGAAAAAGATAATAGTGGAAAAACTGGTGAAATTCAAATCAACTCTGGAGTTCAATTAATAGTAATGTACTAATGTCAATTTCTTAGTTTGATAAATGTTTCATAGTTATGGAAGATGTTAACATTAGGGAAAAGTGGGTAGAAGGTAGGCAGAAACTAAACACACACACACACACACACACATATACATGTGTGTGTGTGTGTATGTGTATATATATATATATATATATATATATATATATACATATATATATATATATATATATATATATATATATATAAAACTCACTCTACTATCTTCACAAATTTCCTTTAAAACTAAAATGATATTCTGGAGGTTGGCTGGGAAGATGGTGAAGTACGAGGACCTCAGCTCACTTCATCCATGGATACAACTAGAGACCACTCACGTCCACATACATAACCCAGAAAATGATCTGAACACTACAGGAAATAACTGCACATCTAAAGGTAGAGAAGCCACATCAAAGAAGGTAGTAAGGGCAAAGATGTGGCCTGGGAGCAAATGGATCATGGTCATCCACAGTGGAGAGGGAACTGTTGGCACAGAGAAGGGCAGGAAACAGACTTTTACACCAAGGAACCCATAAAAAATCCCCATAATATTTGCCTTTGAAAGCAAATTTCATGAGTTCTTAAAACCAGTGGGACTTAAAACTTGGAGTTTTTATCAATTGGTGGGCTTGGCTCTAGGAGAGCCAGGAGGGTATTAGCAGAGTCCCTCCCCTTAAAGGGACAGAATGGCAAACAGACTGTGCAGATACAGCATAAAACCAACAGTTTGGTTTGTTTGCTTTTTTAAATATAATTTATTGTCAGATTGGCTAATATACAGTGTGTACAGTGTGCTCTTGGGCTTGGGGGTAGAAGAACCAGCAGTTTGAAAACATCAGGGGCAGATGGGAAGAAGAGTAATTTGCTCATTTCAGAGTATGGCCCAGAGACACAAGGATCACAGGGAGACCCTTCCAGGAACAAAGGACTGGCAGGCACCATTTCCCTCCCAACCCCCAGCAGAAACAACAGCCACAGCTGACACTCATCGCCTAACTTGCTTACACCAACGCACCCTCTCCACCCCGGAACGCCGCTGTGCTTTGGGTGGTTCTGCCTTTCTTACACATACTCACCTTAATCCCAGCACTGTGGGCCCTGTCCCCGCAAGAAGATTGGCACAAACCCTACCAACACCACATCTCCCGACCCAAATGTTGGGTGGGCAGTTCCAGTGGTGGCAGGGAAGGTCTCATTTCCCAAGCAGACCACCACACACCTTGTTAAAACATGCCCCACCCCTCCCTGGTGGGGACCAAACACTACCCAAAAGAGGCAAACAGAGCCTCTGCAGACAATCAGAGTAAAGGAAAAAGAGGCCAAGACTCAACAGTAGTACTCTTCCTAGAGTGCCAGCCTTCCTAGAATGCCAGGGGAACAAGAGACCCTGCAGTTCAGGGCACTACAAGACCTCTTCTTCATAAGGCTACTATCATTAAGAACAAGAGAAGTAGGGGTGCCTGGGTGGCTCAGTCAGCTAAGCGTCCGCCTTCAGCTCAGGACATGATCTCACAGTCCATGGTTTCAAGCCCCACTTCAGGCTCTGTGCTGACAGCCCCTCCCCTGTTCATGCTCTCTCTCTGTCTCAAAAATAATTTAAAACGTTAAAAAAAATAATAACAAGAGAAGTAACTGACTTTCCTAACACACAGAAACAGACACAGAGTGTTACAAAATAAGGAGACACAAAATATGTCGTAAATGAAACAACACAACCACACCAAAACAAGACACCTAAGTGAAATGGATATACGTTAATATGTCTGAGAGAGAATTAAAAGTAATGATCATTAAAGATACTCATTGGACTTGAGAAATGGGTGGAGGACATCAGTGAGACCCTTAACACAGAGATAAAACAAAGAACCAATCAGAGATTATGAACACAATAAATGAAATTAAAAATACCTTTGATGCAATAAATAGCAGAAAATATGAAGAAAGGGAATGAATTAATGACTTGGAAGACAGAGTAATGGAAAGTAACCAGGCTGAACAAAGGAGATGAAAGAAAAGTAAGCAAATTCAGAATGGTCTTAAGGAACTCAGTGACTCCATCAAGTATAATAACATTCGGATTATAGGGATATCAGAAGAGGGAGAAAAGGGGGCCGAAAAGTTGTTTGAGGAAATAATAGCTGAAAACTTCCTGAATCTGTGGAAGAAAACAAATATTCAGATGTAGGAGGTAGAGATCCCCCTCCCAAATTCAACCCAAGGAGGTCCACACCAAGACACAGAGTAATTAAAATGGCAGAAAGTAGTGGTAAAAAATTTTTAAAGCAGCAAGAGAAAAGGAAGGAAACCCCGTAAGACTATCAGTGGATTTTTCAGCACAAACTTGATGACCAGAAGGGAGTGGCATGTTATTTTCAAAGTGCTGAATGGAAAAAATCTGCAGTCAAGAATATTTTATCCAACAAGGCTATCATACAAAATAGAAAGACAGATAAAGATTTTCTCAAACAAAATCTAAAAGAGTTCTTGACCACAAAACCAAAAAATGATAAGTGAAATAGGGCAGTCAGAGAAAGACAAATACCATATGATCTCACTCATATGTAGAATTTAAGCAACAAAACAAAGAAAGAGAGAGAGAGAGAGAAATCAAGAAACAGACCTTAACTGTAAGGAAAAAACTGATGGTTACCAGAGGAAGGGTAATTGGAAGATGGCTGAAATAAGTTATAAAGATTAAAGAGTACACTTATCATGATAAAAATAAATAAAATAAACACTAAAATTATATTTTTCATTATTGTAGTTTTACAGTGAGTCTTGAATTCAAATAATTGAATTTCTCTAATTTTATTTTCCTTTTTCAAATCATTTTGCCTATTCTAAGTCCTTTGCATTTCCATACAAATTTTAAAATCTGCTTGTCAATTTCTTAAAAAAAAAAAAGACAACTTTTAGGATTTCTCCCATTATCGAAAAGTACACTTGACGGGAAGACAGTGTAGTAGGAGGATCCTAAACTCATTTCCTCCCACAGATAAAACTAGATAACACCCACATCAGTGTGAATGAGCCAGAACACAATCCAAACACTGGTAGGCCAGACTTGCCACATTTAAATGTACAGAATAATCCACATTGAAGAGGGTAGGAAGGGCAAAGACACAGTACAGAGCTAAATCAGACTGTCCACAAGATGGAGGGACACCACAGCCACGGAGAAAGGAAAAAAACCAAACCCTCACTCCAAGCACTCGGGCACAAGCAAACTGGATGAGGAGGATGAACCCACATAACATCTAGCTTTGAAAACCAGAGAGGCATAATTTTATAAATTCCTACAATGAGTTGGACTTAACACCTGAAACTCATTTCTCTCTCTCTCTTTTTCCCCCAAATTTGTATTTAAATTCCACCTAGTTAACAAACAGTGCAATATTAGTTTCAAGTGTAAAAATTAGTGATTCATCACTTACATACAACACCCACTGCTTTTCTAAAGTGCACTTAATACTCATAACTGGTTTAACCCATCCTCCCACCCAACTCCCCTCCAGTAACCATCTGTTTGTTCTCTATAGTTAAGACTCTGTTTCCTGGTTTGCTTCCCTTTTTTTCCACGTTCATCTCTTTTGTTTCTTAAAGACAACATATCATTGAAATCACAGGGTTTTTGTCTTTCTCTGACTGACCTAGTTTCCTTAGCATAATACTCTCTAGCTCCATCCACATTGTTTCAAATGGCAAGATTTCACTCTTTTTCATGGCTGAGTAATGTTCCATGATATATATTCAATTTTGGATGTTGAGTTTATATATATACACACACTCCATCTTCGTTATCCACTCATTAGTCAATGGACATTTGGGCTCTTTCCATATTTGGCTATTGTTGATAATGTAGCTATAAACATCGGGTTGTGTGTATCCCTTTGAATCAGTATTTTTTTTTATCCTTTGGGTAAATACCTAGTAGTGCAATTGCTAGGATGTAGGGTAATTCTATTTTTAATATTTTGAGGAACCTCAATACTGTTGTCCAGAGTAGCTGCACCAGTTTGCCTTCCCACCAACATTACAAAAAAGTTCCCCTTTCACCACATCCTCACCAACACCTGTTGTTTCTTGTGTTGTTGATTTTAGCCACTGTGACAGACATGAGGTGATATTGTAATCTGGATTTGTAATTCCCTGATGATGAGTGATGTTGAGCACCTTTCCATGTGTCTGTTGGTCATCTGTGTGCCTTCTTTGGAAAAATGTCAATTCATGTCTTCTGCCCATTTTTTAATTGGATTATTCAATATTGGGTGTGAATTTGATAAACTCTATAGATTTTAGATATTAATCCTTTATCAGATATGTCATTTGTAAATATCTTCTCCCATTCTGTAGGTTGAGTGTTTTCTTCACTGTGCAGAAGAGGCTTTTTACTTTATGTAGTCCCAACAGTTTATTTGATATTTTGTTCCCTTTGTCTCAGGAGAAACATCTAGAAAGAACTTGCTACTGATGATGTCAAAAAGATTACTGTCTATGTTCTCTTCTAGAACTTTTATTGTTTCAGGTCTCACATTTAGGTCTTCAATCAATTTGAAATTGATTTTTGCGTATGGTGTAAGAAAGCGGTCTAGTTCTTTCTTTTGCATGTTGCTGTCCAGTTTTCCTAATACCATTTGTTGAAGAGACTATCCTTTTCCCATTGCATATTCTTTCCTGCTTAATCAAAGATTACTTGACCATATAGTTGTGGGTTCATTTCTGGGGTTTCTATTCTGTTCTGTTGATTTATGTGTCTATTTTGTGCCAGTACCACACTATTTTGATTACTACAGATTTGTAATATAACTTAAAGTCTATAATTGTGATGCTCCCAGTTTTGCTTTTATTTTTCAAGGTTTCTTTGGCTATTTTCAGTACCATACCAATTTTAGGATTGTTTGTTCTACCTCTGTGAAAAATGCTGGTGGTATTTTGATAAGGATTGCATTAAATGTGTAGATTGCTTTGGGTAGTATAGACATTTTAACAACATTTGTTCTTTCAGTACATGAGCATAAAATATCTTTCCATTTCTTTGTGTCCACTTCAATTTCTTTCATCAGTATTTTAACTTTTTTTTTTTTTTTTTTTTTTTTGGACAGAGAGAGACAGAGCATGAACGGGGGAGGGGCAGAGAGAGAGGGAGACACAGAATCGGAAACAGGCTCCAGGCTCCGAGCCATCAGCCCAGAGCCTGACGCGGGGCTCGAACTCACGGACCGCGAGATCGTGACCTGGCTGAAGTCGGACGCTTAACCGACTGCGCCACCCAGGCTCCCCTCTTTCATCAGTATTTTATAGTTTTCAGAGTACAGGCCTTTCACCTCTTTGGTTAGGTTTATTCCTAACTATCTTATGGATTTTAGTGCCACTGTAAAATGGGATTGATTCCTTGATTTCTCTTTCTGCTTCATCATTATTGGTGTATAGAAATGCAACAGATTTATGTACACTGACTTTGTATCCTGTGACTTTACTAAATTCGTGTATCAGTTTTAGCAATTTTTTGGTGGAGTCTCTGGGGTTTTCTATATAGAGTGTCATGTCATCTGCAAATAGTGAAAGTTTGACTTCTACCTTGCTTGTTTGGATGTCTTTCACTTCTTTATGTTTCCTTATTTCTGTGATTAGAATGTCTAGTACTATGTTGAATAAAAGTAGTAAGAGTGGACACCCTTGTGGGGTTCCCTTGCGGGAACCTTGTCTTGTTCCCGATGGCAGAGGAAAATTCTCAGTTTTTGTCAATTAAGGATGATATTCGCTGTGGGTTTTTCTCATATGGCCTTTATTATGTTGAGGTATGCTCCCCCTAAACCTACTTTATTGAGGGTTTTTATCATGAATGGATGTTCCACTTTGTCAAATGCTTTTTTAGCATCTACTGAAATGATTACATGGTTCTTATCCTTTCTCTTATTAATTCTTTTATTGATTGATTTGAGAATATTAAACCACCCTGACAACCCAGGAATAAATCCCAGTTGATCATGGTGAATGGTTTTTTTAAACATATTTTTGGATTTGGTTTGCTAGTATTTTATTGAGAATGCATCTGTGTTCATCAGGAGTATTAACCTGTAGTTCTCTCTTTTAGTGAGGTCTTTATCTGGTTTTGGTATCAGGGTAATGCTGGCCTCATAGAATGAATCTGGAAATTTTCCCTCATTTTCTATTTTTTGGAATAGTTTCAGAAGAATAGGTATTACCTCTTTCTTAAGCGTTTGGTAGAACTCCCCTGTAAAGCCATCTGGTTCTGGAGTCTTGTTTGTTGGGAGATATTTGGTTTGGTTACTGTTTCAGTTTCTTTCCTATTATCAGTCTGCTCAAGTCTTCTTCTTCCTGTTTCAGTTTTGGTAGTTTATCTGTTCTTAGGAATTTATCCATGTCTTCTAGTTTTTCATAATATGCTCTTATAATTATTTGTTATTTCTGTGGTGTTGATTGTTATTTCTCCTCTCTCATTTGTGATTTGTTTATTTGAGTCCTTTGTCTTTTCTTTTTGATAAGACTGGCTAGACATTTGTCAATTTTATTAATTTTTTTAATTTTCTCAAAGAACCATCTCCTGGTTTCATTAATTTGTTCTATTGTTTGTTTAGTTTCTATATCATTTATTTCTCTCGAATCTTTATTATTTCTTTCCTTCTGCTGGAAAGAATTCCTTCCTTTCTTTTTCTAGCTCCATTAAGTGTAAGGTTATGCTGTTTATTTGGGATTTTACTTGCATCTTGAGATAGGACTGTATTGTTATGTACTTCCTTCTCAGACCGCTTTTGCTGCTTCCCAAAAGTTTTGGCCTGTTGTGTTTTCATTTTCATTTCTTTCCATGTAATTTTTCATATCTTATTCAATTTCGTGGTTGACCCATTCATTGTTTAGTAGCATGTTGTTTCACCCCCATGTATGTGTGATCTTTCCAGATTTTTTCTTATAGCTGACTTCTAGCTTCATAGTGCTGTAGTCAGAAAACATGCATGGTATGACTTTAAAATTTTGTATTTGTTGAGGCCTGTTTTATGACCCAATATGTGATATATTCTGGAGAATGTCCTATACTCACTTGAAAAAATTGTGTATTCTGCTGTTTTGGGATGGAATGTTCTGAATATATCTGTTAAGTCCATCTGGTCCAGTGTGGCATTCAAAGCCATTATTTCCTTATTGATTTTCTGTTTAGATGATATGTCCAATGATATAAGTGAGATGTTAAAGTCCCTTACCATTATGGCATTATTATGGATTAGTTCCTTTATGTTTATTATTATTTTATATATTTGGGTGCTTCCATGTTGGAGGCATAAATACAATTGTTATAATATAATATAATATAATATAATATAATATAATATAATATAATACAATTATTATATCTTCTTGTTGGATTGTCCCCTTAATTATAATATAGTTTCTTTCTCTGTCTCTTATAATGGGTTTTATTTTAAAGTTTAGTTTGTCCAGTATAAGTATTGCTGCTCCAGCTTTCTTTCGACATCCATTTGCAAGTTAAATGTTTCTGCATCCCCCTCACCTTCAGTCTGCAGGTGACTTTAGGTATAAATGAGTTTTTTCTAGACAGCATATAGATGGTTCTTGCTTTTTTTTATCCATTGTAACACTCTATGTCTTTTTATCAGAGCATTTAGTCCAATTACATTCAGAGTAATTACTGATATATATATACACATATATATATTTCCATTTTATTACCTTCTTTGGTGGTGGTGTCTGGAGATTTTCTCTGAACCTTATGGTCTTTCATGTTTTGCTGAGTTTCTTTAGTGATATATTTGGATTTCTTTCTCTATTCCTTGTAAGTATATTTTTGTTTTTTGACACATAGTTACCATTAGATCTATATAAAATCTCCTCTGCAAATTAACAGTCTATATTAAGTTCATGGTCATTGAAGTTTGGGTCCATTCTTTTCTCCTCTCCCTCTCCATGGCCCCACGTTTTAGGTACACATTATAGGTACACGTTTTAGGTACACATATTATATTTAGGTACCCCTTTTTGTGTGTGAGTTCCTCGACTCATTTTTACAGAAAGATTCATTTTTACTGCTTTTGTGTTTCCTGCCTTTCCATTGTCCCTTTTGGTCTCTCTTTTCGACTCAAAGAGTCTCCTCTAATATTTCTTACAGAGCTGATTTGTGGTCACAACTCCTTTAGTTTTTGTTTCATTCTGAATGATAGTGTTCCTGGATGCGATATTTTGGCTGCAGAATTTTCTGATTCAGCACTTTGAATATATCATACCACTGCCTTCTGGCTTGCCACATTTCTGTTGAGAAATCTCCAGCTAGCTTTATTGGCCTTCCCTTCTAAGTCAATGACTTCTTTTGTGTTGCTGCCTTTAAGATACATTTTTGTACTCTTTTTTGAAAACTTAATTATAATATGTCTTGGTGTTGCTCTGCGTTTGTTGATTTTGATGGGAGTCTCTGTGCCTCCTGGATCTGGATGTCTGTTTCCTTCCCCAGATTAGGGAAGTTTTCAGATATTATTTTTTCAAATAAATTTTCTGCCCTTTTTCCTCTCTCTTCTTCTGCTGGGACTCCTATAACACTAATGTTATTACATTTCATGCAGTCACTGAGTTCCCTAGGTCTATTCTCACTCTGCATAATGCTTCTTTCTCTCTTTTTTTCACCTCCCTTGCTTTCTATTGCTTTGTGTTCTAGGTCATTAATTCATTTCTCTGTTTCTTCCAGCCTGCTGTTGATTGCATCAAACATGCTTCCAATCTTGTTTATTGCACTCTTCATCTCCGATTATTTCTTTTTCAATTCTTTATCTCTGTGGTAAGGGCCTCACTGATGTCTTCCATTCTTTTTTCAGGTCCAGTGAGTATCCTTATGATCACTGCTTTAAATTCTCCATCAGGTATGTTACTTATATCCGTTTAGCTTAGATCTCTGGCCATGGCCTTATCTTTTTCTTTCATTTGGAATAGATTCCTGTGTCTTCTCATATGCCTAAGTATCTGGCTGCTTCTGTTATTAGAAAAGCCAGTTGTGTCTTTTGCTCCTGAAAGTAATGGCCTTATGAAGAAGAGATCATGGCATGCCTAGGGCCTGGCAGTTCAGGGACTGTCTTCAGTATGTGCTCCATGCACTGTGCTTTTTTCTGGCTGCTCTATCCTTCAGGCCAGTCCTCTGCAGAGGTTCTCCTATCCTGCTGTTGGCAGTGTTTCGTCCCTAGTCTGAAAGTGGTGAATTTTAACTAGGTGTGCTGCTTATAAAATGAGACCTGTCACCACCTCTTCTAGAACTGGGGCCCTGCAGAACTCTCTGGTCAGGAAATGGACTGTGGGCAGGGGCCTGTGCTGGTCTTCTGGGGAGGCACCCACACACACACACTGGGACTGAGGCAAGCATGACTAGGTAGTGGGGTTCTACCAGAGCACATGGGGGTGGGACTTGGTGTATGCAAGTTAGGCAGCCATTGTCCTCCTACTGTGTGCTCCTTCCTGCAGGTGGCTCTGTGTTTATGCTAAGGGGAAGGAGAGGAGAATGGTGCAGGCCAGCTCCTTTTTTCTCAGAGAAGTGTCCCCATAAACACTGCCTCTCAGGGACAAACTCCAAGAAGAGCAAATATTCTCCTCACTGTGTGTCCAGGTGCTATTCATGACACTGTTTCCATGCTATCCACTGATGGTTTGTTTTCCTGCCTTCTCTCCAGAAGCAGGGCAGTGCCCTCCAGGCTCTATCCCAGCCAAACCCTCTGACCCTTAAAACTCCAGGCTTTAAGTCTTGCTGGTTGCAAGAACTCAGGAAATTTGGCATCTTCTGCTTTCCAAGTCAATGGCTATGGGGAAATGTTCCTCTTGTGCCTTCCACTCCACCCCGCCACCCCCAACACACACCATGTTCTCCTCTCTCTCACCCTCAGCTGTACTTAAGGCTCCCTCACCTCCAAGCTGCCATAATTTATTTCTGCCCTAAACCTCATCTCCACACTTCTTACCTTGTTTGATGGGGTCTCTTCTCTCCCTTCAGTTATGGAGTTTGTTCCATCAGTCTTCATACTATTTCTGGGGTATTTAGGATGATTTGACAGTCATCTAGTTATATTCATGGGACAAGGTGAACCTAGGGTCCTCCTACTCCTCCCCCATCTTCCCATCAATGAACATTTTATATGTCTTCATTTATTCTTCAATTTCTTTGGAATTTTTTTTATAATAGAAGAGAGAGTTCATAAATACACTAACACTTACATAGTTTTTTTTATAATTACTCACTGAACTAATATGGAAAAGATGTCTTCGAGAAATCGTGCCAGAACAACTAGATATTTGTATAGTGGGGGAAATGAACCTTCATCCTTGTTTCCCACCATTAACAAATGTTAACAGAAAATGGGTCACAGAAGTCAATATAAGAGCTAAAACAATTAATTTTGGGGAAGGAAACAAGAAAGAAAATCTTCATAACGTTGGGTTCGGCTAGGCAAGACTTCCTTAAATAGGATACACAAAACACAATACAAGAAAAATTGATAAAACGGCATTCATAGAGGTTAAAATAGTTTTACCCTCTGAAAGACATAGTTAACAAAAGAAAATATCAGAGGCACATGGGTAGCTCAGTCAGTTAAGTATCCAACTCTTGATATCAGTTCAGGTCGTGATCTCACAGTGGTGAAATCAAGCCCCACATCAGGTTTTGTGCTGAGCGTACAGTCAAATTAGGATTCTCTCTCTCCCTCTCCCTGCCCTCCCCCACTCTTGCTTTCTCTCTCTCTCTCTCAAAATAAATATATAAACATTTAAAAAAATATCAAGCCACAGAATGGGAGAAAACTTTGCAAGACATATTGGACAAAAGACTTGTATCCAGAATATATAAAGAACATTTAAGAGTCAAAAAGAAAAAAAAAGACAAAACTGGGAGAATATTTGAACAGACATTTCACAAAAGAAGATATACAAATGATCAGTAAGTACATAAAAATGCTCACAATAATTCATTACTAGTGAAATGCAAATTAAAACCATAATGAGATAGCACTGCACACCCACTCAAATGACTAACAATACTAGTGTAGACAAAAATATGGCCAACTGGAATTCACAAACACTGCCGGTAAGAATGCAAATGTAAAATGATACAGTCACCTTAGAAAATGTAGTTAACCAGGGGCACTTGGGTGGCTCACTCATTAAGGGTCTGACTTTGGCTGAGGTCTTGATCTCACAGTTTGTGAGTTCGAGCCCCGCTTCGGGCTCTATGATGACAGCTAGGAGCCTGGAGCCTGCTTCAGATTCTGTGTCTCCCTCTATCTCTGTCCCTCCACTATTTTTGCTCTGTCTCTCTCTCTCTCTCTCTCTCAAATATAAATAAACATTAAAAAATTGTTTTAAAAAAAAGAAAATGTAGCTAACTGAAACCAAATTTGTTTTCCAATTCTCCATCCCTGAAAGACTCCAGACTCATTTTTGCAGCATAACTATATACTCAAAAACAAATGCCTATCTCATAAAATAGTTTGGAGAAGGGGGAAAAGAGAGAGCAATCGATTTCCTTTATAAGGGTATTTCATCGAGCCACCAAATTGGACAAGGACCCTGCAAGGAAAGAAAAGTATAACCCAAACTTATTCATGAAGATGCAAAAATTCTTTATGATAATGTTTGCAAATCACATCCAACTATGCCTAAAATGGAATAGACACAGCTCTTGTTCACAAGCAGCTCACAATCCAGGAGGGAGCAAAAATACAATGAGTTAAGTGACACTGAAGATATGAAATGTGACAGTTGGTCAACTGGTCAAATAGAGAACGCAACTGGTTGTTCATCCAAGAACTCTTTACAGGGAGGTAGCCTTTCAACTAGCCTTAGAAGAACAAGTTAGGCAAAGTTAGAAACTCTTTTCTCAGTGTAAGACTTGGGGTGACATTCCTCATCTCTTGTGATTAGCATCTTTTAACTTCATTATTTACTTGCATATCTGTTTCCTACCCCTGCCCCATAAAACACAGTTTGTACGGGCAATGGTCAATTTATTCACATATTTCTGTAATATTAGCATAAGGCCTCACACTTAGTAGATGTTCAGTAAAGATTTACTGAAGTCTTAGGAAAAAGAATTATTAATCTTCTTATTCCCTATCTGCGTATGGAAGAGTCTTTTGAAGAGAAAGCAAGAAGGAAGAAGTCAGAAGACCTTGGAGCAAGGAAGATTAGAATACATCAGTTATCTCCCCATTGTAGGCCTGAAAATCCAGAGACAAACAAGATGCTGAGATGGAATGAATGTCCAGACAGTGGTAAGAAAAAAATACAGAGGGAATTACTTTAAGGGAAGCGAAAGTTTGTTTCCACAAGCCTGACCTCCATTCATGCCTCTAAAGAGAGCATGGCTAAAGTATTCCTTTGTCCTTTCTCTTTCTTCTAGATGACTAGATTGAGAGGCTGGAGGAAAGACATAGTGGGGGGATGTAGAAGAAATGTCCTGAGGAAAGACAATCTTGTCACTGAACTCTAAGACTTAAGTGACTCCCATTTTTTACTCCACCCCAAACTCATCATCATCCAATCTCCTAGTAAGTTTCACAGAAAAAAATCCAAAGGTAGTTATTTCAGGCAGAGGTTAACCATGGCCCATCTTGCCCATGGGACTATACATAAACCAAACATATAAAACAAACATAAAAGGAAAATCCTAGGACCTGTAACGCAAATGCAAGTGAGGTGATGTTGATTTATTTATGGTACAAATGTCAGGAAAATATCATAGATTATAGTGTAGCAAATTGTTCAGATATCTGAACCTGGATTGTGTGGTTTGCTGAGCAGCAGAATTACTGTTTTTCCTCTATCAGGAAGTTGTTTCAGGGAGTTGATGGGTCAAAGGTTGCTGAGTGCCATAGATAAACTTTACACCATTTCTTGGGTACAATTTATACCTGGTGAATTCCTCACCTGACCACCAGTCATCCTTACCACATTGAACACATTTCCTATAAGAAACCTAAGGGGAATGTCAAGCAGCCTAATAAACTCAAATATATCTCTTATCTCTGCAATTCTCTTAGTCATCCTTTGAATGATTTATAAATCCTATGAGTAACCTGTTGGGATGAGCACTGGGTGTTGTATGGAAACCAATTTGACAATAAATTATATTTCATATAAAAATAAATAAATGAATAAATAAATAAATAAATAAATAAACAATAAATCCTGTGAGTAGAGCTGACTGTGAGCTTCATTTTTGCCAGTTCTCATAGATGTACTCCTTAAGACATGATTTCTAAAGTTTCAGATATGAAAGCCTGTGCTCTTTCTACTATGCTGCACTAACTCTAGGCTGGAAAGGAAAAAGGACATTGGAATAAAGCACTATAATGAGGAGTACAACTCCTTTTTTGGGTGGTTGATATTTGACTGCTAACAACTTTTTAAACTCCTCTTTCACTCTTCCCCTTGTATCCACATCTGGGTTAACTAATGAGAAAGCCCGGATGTCCCCATATTTAGCATCAGCACAAATGCAAACCACACACACCCTTCCCAAATTACATGAAGTTTTACCCAGCCCCACCCCTCACCACAATAAAAACCCAGGCCACTTCCTTTCCTTGCTCTTCAGACATTTCAGACGTCCTCGAAAGTTCTTCCCTATTCTCCACAGAGACCTCAATTATGTAAGTAATGAACGTTTTCATTCAATGTGTGTGTGTGTGTGTGTGTGTGTGTGTGTGTGTGTGTGTGTGAGAGAGAGAGAGAGACAGAGAGAGAGACAGAGAGAGAGAGGGAGGGAGGGAGGGAGGTAGGGAGGGAGTGAGGGAGGGAGGGAGAAGGAGAGGGAGGGAGGGAGGGAAGGAGAGAGGGAGAAACATGTTATCAGTCATAACATCCAAACCAGATTTTGGAGGGGAAGTCCACCTGTGTGTGCTGATAGCCATACCAAGCATCCTAGGAAAATCTATTTATTCTAGCCTCTAGGACTCATAGAAGCATCCTTACCTCTTTCCAAACTTCCTTCTTTGTCATTTGGGGGGAAAAGATCACAGAATCTTAATTGTGCCGATTTATTCCACAAACATTCACAGACTTCACATTACAGGAGAGTAGTTAACAGCACAGGTGGGGGTCTAGGATTTCCTAAGCTGAATCCTGGCTATGTGGTCCAGACAAGTCATTTAACTTCTCTGTGTCTGATCTTTTCTTCCATTTCCAAAATAACACTATCTAGGAGTGGTGTTCAAAATGGTAAATGGAAAGGCAGAAGCACTGAACATTCTGGGTGGAGTCTGGCTCTCTATAGCACCCAGAATTAGCCTTTTAGGTGCTGTTGGATTGTGGGGAAGGGTATGCAGTCTGGATGACCAGGACAGCAAAGACACCCTTGAAGCAGCAGCTGTTTACCACTCAGTATGAAAGTATTTCAACATTTTCATAACCAGCGAGCTGAATGTGCACCAGTTTAGTTGATGATAATAACAACAATAACAGCAGCAGCAGCACTTACTTCAAAGGATTGTTGTAGAAATTACAATTAAGAACATTAATCCCAATGCTTAGTATCCCACAGTTAGCAAGGAATTAAAAATATATGAACTATTATTACTATATTACTGGGCTGTCCTCTAGGTAAAACACAGCATAAAGAGACAGAAATAAACCTCTGTAAGGGAGAATATGATTTAAAAAAATATGATTTAGCTAGTTTTGTCAATGATTGACAACAAAGTCATATTTCTCATAATCAAGTAAGGTCTGCCATAACCAGCTATTCTTATTTAATAACAGATCAAATATCCATGAAAGTTTTCATAGATATCCAAATTCTTTGACATTCTTCACATCAAGAAGTAGGGTCTCTGTCCTCTCCTCCTGAAACTGAGCAGGTTTTTTGATTACCTCAACCACAGAGCACTGCAGAAGTGACACTATACAGTCCATTGCTAGGTCATAAAAATGCCATGTATTTTCCACCTTGTTTGCTAGGAACACTATCTTATGGGGTCTTTAGCCACCATAAAAGAAGCCCAACTACAATAAAGTTACCATCTAGGAGACAACATGAAGAGATCACACAGAGAAAGGGGGCAAAAAGAAATAGGACAAAGTCTATATTACACAACTATTTATATAAATTAATAATATATACTCATGTAAAAAAAGGACTATACATTTTACCAGTATACTTACATGGCCACACACATTACCATACATATCAAACCCATTAAAGTGGGTGTCTATGAAGGAAATGAGAATAAAAGTGGAGATGGAAATAAAAGGGAATAAACAAATAAGAGGATGTGGTAAAACTGAAATCTCCATTACATGGCTGGTAAAAATGTAAAACAGTGCAATGGCTGTGAAAAACAGGAAGCTCTTCAAAAAGTTAAACACAGAATTGCCATATGACCCAGCCTTTCCACTTCTAGATTTCAATTCCAAGAGACGTTCACACAAAAACTTGTAAACAAATTGATCATGGCAGCATTATTCACAATAGCCAAAAAGCAAAAATAACCCAAATGTCCATCAACTGATGAATGGATAAACAAATGTGGTAGACCCATACAATAGAATGTCATTCAGCCATAAAACAGAATGAAGTACTGATGCATGCTACAACATGGATGAACCCTGGAAAAAACATGCTAAATGAAAGAAGGTAGACACAAAAGGCCACATACTGTATGATTCTACTTATATGAAATGTTCAGAATGGGCAAATTCATGGAGATAGAAAGTACATTAGTGATCTCTACTTTAGTGAGGAGGGGAAATGAGGAGGTACTGTTGAATGGAGATGAAGTTTCTTTGGGGTGATAAAAATGTTCTGGATTTAGATAGATGATTGACAGAGATGAAAGAAAGAAAGAAAGAAAGAGAAAGAAAGAAAGAAAGAAAGAAAGAAAGAAAGAAAGAAAGAAAGAAAGAAAGAAAGAAAGAAAAGCAAGAAAGGAAGGAAGAAAGAAAAAATTGTCTCCTATTCATTGGATTGTCTCTTCACTCTTCTGGTAGTGTCCTTTGATGTACAACATTGTGAACATAGTAAAAACTTTTGAATTATACACTTTAAAATGGATAAAAAATGGTGAATGTTATGTTATGTGAATTTATCTCAATACATTTATTAGGATTTATCAGTACATATACTAAAATTGTAATAATACAGAGATTAGCGTGGCCTCTGGGCAAATTCATGAAGTGTCTTACATTTTTCTGTTTCTGGTCAAGAGCCATATTCACTAGTTGGCCCAATATTGTAAAATCATATGAGTCCTCCTCTCCAACTAGAAATATGAGTCATCCACAGCTTCTGCCCTGGTTGCATACATTTGTCTAATCTCAAGCAACAAAATCATTGTTTAACTAAAAAAAAAAAAAAAATTCAACACAGATTCATAATAAAGTTAGCACACTGACAATACAATGAAAGTTGTTTAATCGGGAACATCTCCCACAAATATATAGGAAATATCATATTTAATGGTGAAATGTTAAAAATATTCTCTTTAAAGTCAAGAACATTAAAATATACCCTGTATCCAAGTTCTTGTTCCACATTTAATTACAGCTCCAGTGATCACAGTAAGATAACAATTACAACATGAAGGATTAAAAGATAAGAAATAAAATGTCTAGGGGCACCTGGGTGGCTCAGTCAGTTAAGCGTCTGACTCTGGCTCAGGTCATGATCTCACAGTTCGTGGGTTCGAGCCCCATGTCAGGCTCTGTGCTGATAGCTCAGAGCCTAGAACCTGCTTCAGATTCTGTGTTTCCCTTTCTCTCTGCCCCTCCCCCACTCATTCATTTTTTCTCTCTCTCTCTCTCAAAAATAAATAAACATTAAAAAAATAAAGTTTTTAAAAGAAATAAAATGTCTATTATCAGCGGACAGTATGACTACCTGCCTAAAGAATTCCATAACATCTATAACCACATTGTTATGATTAACAGAAGGGTCAACAAGTTTGTTAGGAGAAAATCCTGATGAAAAAGTATAAACCTAGCCTAAGAAATTGGTGTTAACAGAATGACATGGAAGACACTTGTCACAAATACTCCATAATTAAATTCACAGGGTTTTCAGAGAATCCATAAATCATTTTGAAGATTCCAGCCAGTCTGCTCAAGGTCAGGCTGTCTAGATTTACCTCTTTGTTGGCTAAAAGTTAATTTGCTTATCAATGAAAAAAAGAGCAAGACTTAAGTGATCCCAGACTTTTACAAATCTGTTTTTGCAGTTTGTTCACTGACAACAGTCTACTCGTTGTATCTATCACATATGAGTACATTTGCATGTAAATATATAACTAAATATCATCTATATTATTCTTTCATGTCTGTATAGAAGCTAAATTTACAAAATTGTATGCCTGCAAGAAACCATACAGAATGTAGTTTTTATTTTTATTTATTTTTATATGAAATTTATTGTCAAACTGTTTTCCATACAACACCCAGTGCTCATCCCAACAGGTGCCCTCCTCAATGCTCATCACCCACTTTCCCCTCCCCCCTAACCCCCATCAACCTTCAGTTTGTTCTCAGTATTTAAGAATTTCTTATGGTTTGCCTCCTTCCCTCTCTATAACTTTTTTTTCCCTCTTCCCCTCCCCCCCGGTCTTCTGTTGAGTTTCTCTGGATCCACATATGAGTGAAAACATATGGTATCTGTCTTTCTCTGCATGACTTAGCTCACTTAGCATAACACTCTCCAGTTCCATCCACGTTGCTACAAATGGCCAGATTTCAAGAACGTAGTTTTTTAAAAAAGAGAAGCAAACCAAGAAACAGACTCTTAACTATAGAGAACAAACTGATATTACTGGAGGGGAGGTGGGTGGGGGGATGAGTTAAATAGGGGATGGGGATTAAGGAGGGCACTTGTGGTGGTGGGCACTGGGTATTGTATGTAAATAATGAATCACTAAATTCTACACCTGAAACTAATATTACACTATATGTTAACTAATTGGAATTTACATAAAAATTTGCAGAAAAAAATAAATATATATGTAGAAGCATTAAAAAAGGAATGTAATTTTAAAACCATGTCATTAACACTAACAATAGAATAATAAAGAATCTAAGAGTAAATCTACTGCAAGTGTATAAGAACTTCACCAAAGAAAGTTATGGAACTTTATTGAAGCACATAAAGAAACACCTAAATAATAGAGAAACAAACCATATTTGTAAAGACAAGTCTCAATAATGATGGCATTTGCCCCCCCCAAAAAATTCTCAAACTCAATGTAATTATAGACAAAAGCTTAACAAGGTTAAAAGTTTACCTTAAAATAATATGAAAATCTATCTAAAAAGTCAGAAGTAACCAACACTACTAGAAGAAAAAAAAATAAAGGGGAGGTACTTGCACTCTTCATATCTGATTGATTCTTTTTTAACTCTTTTATCTCTGTGGTAAGGTTTCACTGATGTCTTCCATTCTTTTCTCAAGTCCAGTGAGATTACTGCTTCAAATTCTCCATCAGATATGTTACATTTGTTTCACTTAGATTTCTGGCTGTGACCTTATCTTGTTCTTTCATTTGTGATAAAACCCTTTGTTGTTTTTGTGTTTTATCTAAGCTAGTTATTTCTCCTGCTCCTGAAAGTAATGGCTTTATGAAGAAGAGGTCATGCAGTGCCCAGGACCCAGTGCTTTAGGGAGTGTCTCTGGTGTGTGCTGCATGCTCTGTGCTGTTGTGTTTCTCTGCTCTATCCTTCAGGCCAGTCCTCTGCAGAGGCTCTCCTTGTCTGCTGTGGGCAATGTTTCACCTCTGGTCTAAACGTGGTGAGTTTTAACTAGGTGTCTGGTCTGCTTATGAAATGAGACCTGTCACCACCTCTTCTGGAACTGAAGCCCTGCAAAACTCTGAGAGACGTAGTGTGCACAGGGGTTTGTGCTGCTCTTCTAGTGGAAGGGCTCATCATGCTGCCATTGAGGCAAGCATGAATGAGAAGGGCAGTTCTACTGGAGCACAGAGGATGGGGCTTGGTGGATAGAGTTAGGCAGCCAGTGTCCATGCTCTGTGTACTGCTTCCTGTAGGTGGCTCTGTATTTATGCTGATGGACAGGGGAGGGAAATGATGCCAGGCAGCTCCTTTTTTCTTAGAGAAATGTCCCCATGAAAGCTGTCTTTCAGGAAAATACTTCAAGTAGAGTAAATAATCTCCCCACTGTGTGCTCCAGGTGCTGTTCACCTCGCTCCTTCCACTCTATCTGTCCCTGGGTTGTTTGCCTGCCTTCTGTCCAGGAGCAGCACAGTACCCTTCACACTCTACCCCAGCCAAGCCCCCTGACTTTTAAAACTCCAGGCTTTAAGCCTTACTTGTTGCAAGAACTCACAAAATCCAGCCCCTCTCACTTTCCAAGCCAATGGCCATGGGGAAATGTTCTCCTTGTGCATTCCCCACTGCGTGCTCCTCTCTCTCTCTCTCTCTCTCTCCACCCCCCCCCCCCACCTTCTCTGTAACCATGTCTCCCTCCACTCTGCAACAGCCAGGGCCCATTTCTCCCCTAAACCACATCTCCATACTTCCTACTTTCTTCAGTGTGGTCTTTTCTCTTCCTTTCATTGAGGAGTTTATTCTGTCAGTCTTCAGGTCAATTTCTGGGGTATTTAGGATAACTTGATAGTCATCTAGTTGACTAGATGGGCAAGGCAAGCCTAGAGTCCTTCTATTCTGCCATCTTGTTTCCCCTATCTGGTACTTTCTTATACTTTTTATCTCCTTGTTGAAGTTCTCACTGTGTTCATCCATTTTTCTCCTCAGTCTGATGAGCATATGTATGACCATTACTTTTAACTTTTTACCAGGTAAATTATGTATCTGTCTCATTAAAGTTTTTTCCGGAGGTTTTACCTTATTCCTTCATTTGGAACTTATTCATTTATTTCTTCATTTTTCTTGATTCTCTATGTTGGTTTCTATATAGTAGATGAATCAACTATCTCTCCCAGTTTTGAAGGAATGGCCTCAGGTTAGAGGTGAGCCTTGTTGTTCAACCCTTCCTCAGGCCTTTGTTGTCTCTCAAACCTTTGTGCTTGTCCAAGTAATCTATTATATTTTTAATAGTTTCCAGTAGTTGAAGACGTGCCAAGACCTGTCACTGTTCCTAAAGGGATGATCTAAACACCTAAATTCAGGATTTTTAGAAGCCAAACCTTCATACAGCAGATTTTAAAAGAATGCAAATATATACGGTTCTGTAGAATCACAAATATAAGCCCCACTTGCCAGATAATCTAGTGGTGTCCCCAGGGTGCCAGTCTGAACAATTGGGGCTCCAGACGAGTATGTAACATTTTTTCTTGGAAATACCAGCAAGCTGGAACAAGGCAGAGGGAAAGCCCCAATATGGCATCCACAACCTATATTCCTTGAGAGAAGCTCCACAGTTCACTAAATGTGTGCCAAACCTGAAGCCTGCCCCTCAGGCCAAACTTAAGGACAAGTAAGAAGCCTCCTTCACAGAAATACTGGGGAGTGGGTGGAGTACGCCTCAGGCTGCTATCTGAATACAGTCCCGGGGTGGTAGCCTATCAAGAATCACCTTTCTGATTGCCACAGTCCCATGGAACTCCTGGCCACCAGAGCAAGGTAATCAAGGGGCCCTGTGGAGCATGGCAGGAGAGCACAACAATAGCTCCTGACCTCCATGTTTTTTGGAAAGGATTACAGCCAGCTCTTAGGTGCATGTTTCATTAGAAGTCTGATCCTCAGGCTACAGCCATGATGATTAGCTAACAGGCCTCCTTCACAGAAAGACTGAGCTCCTAGGTCTGTGGCCTCTTGCTGTGCCCTAGGGGTAACAGGGGTCTAAAAACTCTTTTTCCTTTGATTATAGTCCTTTGGGACCAACAAGCATAAGCTCCACTGGCTTCCAGAGCCAGGTGATGTAAAGCTGTCCTCTGGCAACAGCCACAAAAATCAGGGTGCTGGCTAGGGGTATGAGCTCCCTTCTGGGTGACATTGACTACCACAATCCCATGAGACCAGGGCCTGAAGCTCCCCTTGACTCCAGACACAGGTAGTCAAGAGGCATCCCCTGAGAAAAACTGCCACAAAGATTGGGGGACCAGAAATATATAAAATCCCCCTTCCAGGAGATACTGGTGCTCTGGAACACAGTAAAGGGAGAGTGTAAAGATGGTGCCCACCAGTCTCCATCCCCTGAATGTGTTCCAGCAGGTTCCCAAGTATGTGAGTTAAATTAGATGCCCACCCCTTAAGCCAATGCTTTAATATGAGCAGGTGAGTCTCCTTCACTTTAAGCCTGGACATGGTCAGCTACTTCTGAGCAGGACCCTAGGGCAGGTAACTCTGAGTGTGTGGGCCTTTTATTAGTTGTGCCCCAGAGCACTACAACTTTGTGGGTCTCAGCTCACAAGTCTAATTGGTTTTCAAAGTTAGATGTATTTGGGGGTTCATTTCTCAAGGGCAGGTCTAAAAGTTGAGGTGCCTGTGATGGGTTCAACCACTTCACTCTTCAAGGGAAGCTCTGGTTTTGAGGTTTTTCTTTTCCCATTTCTGGTTTGTCACAACAGGGGTAAAGATTATGGCAAGACTGTGTCCCAGCCTTTCCTCCCCACTTCAGTGTGGTTTTCTTCTTTTTGCCCATTGTGTAGTCATCACTCAGCCAACCTTGGTTTTTTTAAGAGGAAATTATTCCATATGTAGCTATAAAATTCAGTGTGTCCATGGAAGGAGGTAAGTTCAGGCTCTTCCTATGCTGTCATCTTGAACTGGAGATGAGTGTATAAGCTCTTTTCTGGGAGATACCAGTGAATTGGAACAAGGCAGAGGGAGAGTGCCAAGATGGTGTCCACAGCCTACATTCCACAAAAGTAGCTCCATAGTCCACTAGATATATGCCAAACCTAAAGGGTGACCCTCAGCCTTGCTCAAGACAAACAGACTGGTATCCTTCACAGAAAGAATGAGAGTTGACATGAGGTTGAGAAATGAAACCCAGTCCTTTCTCAGTATTGGGGGTTGACCTATGTAACAGGAGCCAGCTGTATGGTGGAATGAATTTGCTTGTAAATCTGATTTTGAGGTCATGGGATTTCTTCACCCTCTTCACTAGTTTATACAACATTTACTGAGATCTTACCATATACAGAAAATGTGCTCATACCATGAAAGAATCTGAAGTGGATCAAACACACTCTGTCATCCATCTATATACTCATAGCATAGCAATAGAGAAGACATAAGCACTGAAACAAGACTCAGCAGAAGAGTGCAAAAAAAAATCCGCTAAGAACTGTAACATGGTAGCACTCATATAGAAATTCTCACAGATTCAAATTAAACACAAGGGAACACCGCACCTAGAGACATTTCCCTTGATGCCCCTTGTTCTCATAGAGTTGATCTTAAAACCAATTATGTGCTGGGGAGAAAATAACTCCTATTTGAATGTCTCTTCAGGCCAAGAAACTTATAATATAACCTATATCAATCTATTGTCATTAATGTAATGTGAGGTAGTACTACCAGAACAACTTCTTTCCATTACTCAGCTCCTTCTCACTGCTTAGGTCACCCTCCTCTCACCCAAGACTTAAGTAAATGTAGCTAGTTACTGTTGGTTCTTGGACCCAAATTTGTCTGTAACTGATATCAAAACTCTTGCTTATTAGAAAACAAAACACTTTCCATGGGATTTACATTTGAGGGAAAACTGTCAGCAATAACATTACTAAAAAGTTCTAATATAAAAGATAGAGAACAGTGAAATTCTCTCCTTCTCACCATAAACACACAATATGTGTTTAACAGTTTAAGCTCACTTTAGTGTTGAATCATCCAAATGAGCCAACACAATGTTAGGAATGTTGTTAATTTTCAACTCAACAACTGTAGAAAAACAACTTTAGCAAAAAAAAAGTCTTTTACAGGAAATAAAAACTAAGTCTAACATAAAGGTCTTTCACAGAAAATGAAAGCTAACAAGTTTTATTACAACTGCTTCTCTCTCTGTCCTTGAGTGACTTGTGAACTGGAACAGTAAAGCAGTTAAAGCACTTTTCCTGAGGAAGAAACTCTAATGTGCCCATATCTTTTCTCCCTAATTCTTTACCTATCCTCTTTCTGCTATGTTTATTATCATGCGTTCACCGCCCCCCACCATTGGTACACACACACATACACATCAACTTTAGTCTTCTACTTACAGTAATTTTAAATTCTTTTAATGTTTATTTATTTTTGAGAGAGACAGAGTCTGAATGGGAGAGGGGCAAAGAGAAAGGGAGACAAAAATCTGAAGCAGGCTCCAGGTTCCCAGCTGTCATCAAAGATCCTGACACAGGGCTCAAACTCACAAACCGCAAGATCATGACCCTAGCCAAAGTCGGATACTTAACCAACTGAGCCACCCAGGTGCCCGTATTTGCAGTAATTTTTAAACCCAGGATATCTCTCTCTCTCTCTCTCTCTCTCTCTCTCTCTCTCTCTCACACACACACACACAGACACCAGGCATCACAATATAAACAAAAAAATAAACAGGATTCCTTTTAATCAGCTGGATTTTTTATTTTACAAACTTGATATGTTACATTTTGTAAATTTAAGGTGTACAGTGTATTACTTGATTCATTTATATATTGTAATATGATTGCCATTCAATATGATGTATAAATACATTTATACATCATTGTATCACAATATTATTATCTATATTCATTATACTATGCATTAGATCTCTATGGCTTATTTATCAGTCATTACAAGTTGTATTCTTAAATAGCATCAGTTTTATTCCCCCATGCCAGCTATCACCAGATAACCATTTTACTCTGTTTTTTTGGTAGGTTTGACTTTTTTGATTCAACATATAAGCGATATCATACAATACTAGTCTTTCTCTGACTTATCTCACTTAGCATAATGTGCTCAAGGTCCATTCATGTTGTTGCAAATGGCAGGATAATCTCCTTTCTTGTGACTTAATAATATTCCATTACAAATATACACCACAGCTTTTGTATCCATCATTCATTGATGGATATTAGGGTTGTTTGCCTATCTTGACCAGTGGGAATAATGTTGCGATAAACACGAGTGTGCCTATATCTCATCAAGATCTTGTTTTCATTTCCTTTGGGTACATACCCAAAAGTGGAATTGCTGGTTCGTATAGGTCTATTTTCAATTTTTTGAAAAAACCTCCATATTATTTTCCACAATAGTAAGACTAATTCCCAGCAGTGGTGTATAGGGATTCCCTTTTAACCCTATCCCTGCTAGCAATTGTCATGCCTTCTTGAAGATAGCCATTCCAATAAATGTGAAGTGATATTTCACTATGGCTTTTATTTGCATCTCACTCATGATCAGTGATGCTGAACATCTTTTTATGTGTCCATTTGCCATTTTGATGTTCTCTTTGAAAAAAATATCTATTTAGTTCTTCTGCCCATTTTTTATCTGGATTGTTTGTTCTTTTGTTGTGTTAGTTCTTTACACATTTTGGATATTAACCCCTTATCCAACATATGGTTTGCAAAATTTCTCTCATTCTGCATGCTGCGATTTCATTTTGTTAATTGTTTCTTTCATTGCGTAGAATTTTTGCTATTGTTGTTTCTTTTGGCCTCATTCCCACAAAAACCATTCCCAAGACCAATTTCAATGAGTTTCTTCTCTATACTTTCTTCTAGGGGTTTTAAGGTATCAGAGCTTATGTTTAAGTAATCCATTTCAAGTTAATTTTTGTCAGTGGTGTGAGATAGGAGACCAATTCCATCATTCTACATGCGTTTCTCCAGTTTTCTCAGGAGCATTTGTTGAAGAAACTATCCTTCCCACCATTGAATGTTCTTGGCTCCATTGCCAAATATTATTTGAGTATATATGCCATGATATAATTCTAGGATCTCTATTCTGTTCCTTTGGTCTATTTATTTTTACACTAGAGCTACATTGTTTTTTATTGCTATGACTTTGTAGTATAGTTAAAATCACGAAGTGTGATACCTCCAGATTTTTTCTTTTTTTCTTCAGGATTTCTTGAGCTATTCAGGGTCTTTTGTGGTTCCACCACAAATTTTAGGATTATTTCCTCTTATTCTGTAAAAAATACCTTTGGCATTTTGATAAGGATTACATTAAATTTGTGCATAGCTTTGAATAGATTGGCCATTTTAACCATATTTATTCTTAGGATTCATGAGCATGAGATGTCTTTCCATTTGTTTTATGTCTCTTTCAATTTCTTTCAGCCAAGCCTTCTAGTTTCCATTATACAGATCTTTCACATCCTTAGTTTAATTTATGCCTAAGTATTGTATTGTTTTTGAAGTTATTGTGATTGGGATAATTTTCTTTATTTTTTTTTTGAAGTTTTTATTTAAACTCCAGTTAGTTAACATACAAGTGTAGAATTTAGTGATTCATCACTTACATACAGCACCCAGTGTTCATTACAACTGCCCTCAAAACCTATCCCCCACCTACCTCCCTACAGTAACCCTCAGTTTGTTCCCTACAAATAGTTAAGAATCAGTTTCCTGGTTTGCCTCGTTTTCCCCTATGTTCACTTTTTATGTTCCTTAAATTCCACATATGAGTAAAATCATATGGTATTAGCTTTAATTGACTTACTTATTTTGCTTAGCATAATATTCCCTAGCTCTACCCATGTCGTTGCAAATGGCAAGATCTCATTCTTTTTTATGGCTAATTGGCTAATATTCTGTGTGTGTGTGTGTGTGTGTGTGTGTGTGTGTGTGGTGTGTGTACTCACCACATCTTCCTTATTCATCCATCAGTCAATGGACATTTGAACTGTTTCCATAATTTGGCTAGTGTTGACAATGCTGCTATAAACATCGAGGTGCATGTATCTGTTCAAATCAGTATTTTTGTATCCTGTGGGTAAATATCTAGTAGTGCGATCTAGTAGTAGTGTGGGTAAATATCTAGTAGCTAGATCATAGGGTAGTTCTATTTTTAACTTTTTGAGGGATTCTCCATGCTGTTTTCCAGAGTGGCTGCACCAGTTTGCATTCCCACCAACAGTGTAAGAGAGTTCCCTTTTCTCCCCATCTTCACCAACACCTGTTGTATCCCATGCTGTTAATTTTACCCATTGTGACAGGTGTGAGGTGATATCTTACTGTAGTTTTGATCTGCATTTCCCTGATAATGAATGATGTTGGGCATCTTCTCACGTGTCTGTTGGCCATCTGTTTGTCTTCTTTGGAAAAATGTCTATTCGTGTCTTCTGCCCATTTTTTAAACTGGATTATTTGGTTTATGGGTGTTGAGTTTTATAACTTCTTTATATACTTTGGATACCAACCCTTTATCAGATATGTCATTTGCAAATATCTTACCCCAGTCCATAGGTTGCCTTTTAGTGTTGTTGCTTGTTTCCTTCATTGTGAAGAAGCTCTTTATCTAGATGAAGTTCCAATAGTTCATTTTTGCTTTTCTTTCCTTGGCCTCAGGAGACATATCCAGAAAGAAGTTGCTATGGCCGATGTCAAAGAGATTGCTGCCTGTGTTCTCCTCTAGGAATTTGATGGCTTTCTGTCTCACATTTAGGTATTTAATCCATTTTGAATTTATTTTTATGTATTGTGTAACAAGTGGTCCAGTTTCATTCTTTTGCATGTTGTTTTCTAGTTTTCCCAACACCATTTGTTGAAGATTTTCCCCTTGTATATTTATTCCTCCTTTGTTAAAGATAATTTTCGGTTTATATCTGGGTTTACTATTCTCTTGCATTGATGTATGTGTCTTTTTTGTGCCAGCACCATACTGTCTTGATCACTATAGCTTTGTAATATAAATTGAAGTCCAGAATTGTGATGCTACCAGCTTTGCTTTTCTCTTTCAAGACTGCTTTGACTGTTTGGGGTTTTTTGTTGCTTCATACAAATTTTAGGATAGTTTGCTCTACCTCTGTGAAAAATGCTTATGGTATATTGATAGGGATTGCATTAAATGTGTAGATTGTTTTGGGTAGTACAGACAATTTACCAGTATTTGTTCTTCCAATCCATGAGCTTGGAATGTTTTTCCATTTCTTTCTGTCTTCTTCAATTTCTTTTTTGTTTGTTTGATGTTTGCTGTTGTTTGTTGTTTTTTAAGTAGGCTCCATGCTCAGCATGGAGTCCAAAGTGAGGCTTGAGCTCATGACCCTGAGATCAAGACCTGAGCTAAGATCAAGAGCCAGACACTTAACTAACTGAGCCACCCAGGAGGCCCCTCTTCAATTTCTTTCATCAGTGTTTTATAATTTTCAGAGTATAGATCTTTTACCACTTTGCTTAGGTTTATTTGTAGGTATCTTACAGATTTTGGTGCAATTGTAAGTGGAAATGATTCCTTGATTTCTCTTCCTGCTGTTTCATTATTGGTGTATAGAAATGCAACCGATTTCTGTACGTTGATTTTGTACCCTGAAACTTTAGTGAATTTGTGTGGGTATTTTTGGTGGAGTCTTAAGGGTTTTCTATATCATATCATCTATAAATATCATATCATCTATAAATACTGAAAGTTTTACTTTTTCCTTGTCAATTTAGATACAATATTATTACTTCTTGTTGTCTAATTACTGAGGCTAGGACCTCTAGTACTGTGTTTAACAACAGTGGTGAGAGTGGACAATCCTGTCTTATTCATAACCATAAGGAAAAGCTCCACTTTTTCCTCACTGAGGATAATAATAGCTGCAAGTTTTTCACAAGGCCTTTATTATGTTGAGGTATGTTCCCTCCACCACTACTTTGTTGAAGGTTTTTATCATGAATGGATGGTGTACTTTGTGAAATGCTTTTTCTGCATCTACTGAGAGGATCATATGGTTCTTATTAATGTACTGTATCATGTTAATTGATTTGTAAACATTAAACAACCTTGGAGCCCAGGAATAAATCCCACTTGATCGTGGTGAATGATTCTTTTAATATACTATTGAATTTGATTTGCTAGTACTTGTTGACAATTTTTGCATCCATGTTCATCAGGGATATTGGCCTGTAATTCGCTTTTATCCTGGAGTCCTTGTCAAGATAATGCTGGCTTCCTAGAATGAGTTTGATAGTTTTCCTCCCATTCTCTTTTTTCGAACAGCTTAAGAAGAATAGATATTAACTCTTCTTTAAATGTTTGGGACAATTTCCCTGTGAAGCCATCTGGTCCTGGAATTCTGTTCCTTGGGAGATTTTTAATTACTGATTTAATTTCTTTGGTGGTTATCAGTCTGTTCAAGTCTTCTATATCTTCCTGTTTCAGTTTTGGTAGTTTATATGTGTCTGGAAATTAATCCATTCCTTCCAGATTGTCCAATATGAGGGCATATGATTTTTAATACATTCTCTTATAATTGTTTATATTTCTGTGGTATTGTTTGTTATTTCTCCTCTCTCATTTGTGCTTTTATTTGTTTGGTTCCTTTCTCTTTTCTTTGGGATAAGTCTGATAGAGGTTCATCAATTTTATTATTTTTTTTCTTGTATTTATTTTTGAGAGAGAGAGAGTGCGAGTGAGCGCAAGCGGGGAAGAGGCAGAGAGAGGAAGACACAATCTGAAGCAGGCTCCAGGCTCTGAGCTGTCAGCACAGAGCCTGATGCAGGGCTCGAACTCACAAACCACGGGATCATGACCTGAGCTGAAGTCGAGTGCTTAACTGACTGAGCCACCCAGGCACCCCCAACTGCATCCTCATTAGTTGGTTAGTTAGTTCGTTCATTAGTTAGAGTTTTTGGCAAGTTGACACTCCTCTTTATCACAACTCTTCTTCATTCGATTCTTTTAAGTCTAATTTCCTGAACCTAAAGTCAGTTAATATTTGATTTTTGTCTCACTTATATGCCAGTCACTAGGTTAAACTACAGAATAATCACAACAAATGCAAAAGTTTCTTATTACAGCCAGAGTTTCCACAAACCTTGGCACCCTTCTTTACTATTTCCTTGTGTCTTTCCAATACCCCTTCCATAGCTGGGGGAACAGAATTCTTTCCCCGTCCCCACACTAACCCAACCCGGTTCCATCTCATCACTCTCAGGATTCTGTCTTTCTGACCATACCACAGAGAAATTAAAAGCCTCAACATAAATAAATTAAACCACTCACCTCTCTGACCACACATACCTACAAACCTGTAGCAATCTATCCTTTCCTCACAGGGAAGAGTTGTCTTTAAAAAAAAATTGGGGTGCCTGGGTGGCTCAGTCGGTTAAGCATCCGACTTCCGCTCAGGTTATGATCTCGCGGTCCGTGAGTTCGAGCCCCGCGTCGGGCTCTGTGCTGACCACTCAGAGCCTGGAGCCTGTTTCAGATTCTGTGTGTGTGTGTCTCTCTCTCTGACCCTCCCCCGTTCATGCTCTGTCTCTGTCTCAAAAATAAATAAACGTTAAAAAAAATTTTTTTAAATAAAAAAAATTGTCTTAGCTATAATAAGGGTATTCCCTGTGCTCAAAACTTCACATACTTCTTCTCTGGTTATTTCTCTAACAATTATAACTTCTTTTCTCCCTTTATCTTCCCTATCTCCTATACTATTGGTTTTCTTTCTAATAAAAGAATAAATATATTTATCATCTTACCCTTCACTCTAAGCTTCTCCATGTAGTGTGCTTTTCATCTCTTCGATGAATCTGTTCTGCACAATTCAAAACCACCTTTCAATGGCCAAACTTACTGATTTTGCTTTTGGTTATCTTGCTTGATCTCTCAGTCATAATTAAAACTATGGATACTCTTGAAGATGTATTCTCCCTTGCTTTCTCTTATTCCTTTTTTTTCTCTAATGACATACTTTCCTTTATCATCTTTTTCCTTCTGCTCATCATTTAATATTGACATTTCCCTCATTTCTTCACTTTCTGAGTCTACACTCTCTGCATGACCTCATTTCTTCTGACTTTGGCTATCATTTAACTGTTGATGACTTCTAAATCTCCATAAGCAACTGAGGCTTTTTTTTTTCAGAGTTCTGATTTACACATCAAACATCTTAAAGGACCTCACTGACAATTTCCTTACATATATAATAGAAATAATGACGATGATGGTAGTATAAGTTTTCAGAACAACTTGGTTTGAATCTGAGTTCTATGAATTAATATATAGATCTTCTTGAGTAAGTAATTTCAGTTACACAAACCTCAGTTTCCACATCTATAAAATGAGGATATTAGTATCTAATTTCTCCGTTTGCTGTAAGAATTAAATGTAATAACTTATATAAACAGTTATTATTTGGTATATGACAAGTATTAATTATCTGTAATAATAACAAATAAATATTACTTAACGCACAAATATGAACCAGTCACTCTACACACATTTTCTCATTTAACTTCAATTTAGGACAACAAAAATTGAAACTATTATACTCCTCTGTTTTTTCCGTAATTTATTTTCTACATAAATACTCCCTTTCTTTCTTATATTGACACAGATACTAAGACAGTCTCTCAGGCTGAAAAGGGGAGACATTTCTCTCCCTTCCTTTCCTCTCTACCTACTAGACAGGTGAAATAGTCACTAGATTGTATCTCAGATCTCAAATTTCTCTCCTCCTCTCTATTCCCAGTTATCATCAACCTATTTTCTGACCCTATACTTTCTATTTGTTATACTTCTATGATCTGCCTCCTGTATTGCTCTTTCAAAAAACAGAATAGGGGCGCCTGGGTGGCGCAGTCGGTTAAGCGTCCGACTTCAGCCAGGTCACGATCTCGCGGTCCGTGAGTTCGAGCCCCGCGTCGGGCTCTGGGCTGATGGCTCGGAGCCTGGAGCCTGTTTCCCATTCTGTGTCTCCCTCTCTCTCCGCCCCTCCCCCGTTCATGCTCTGTCTCTCTCTGTCCCAAAAATAAATAAAAAACATTGAAAAAAAAATTAAAAAATCAAAAAAATCAAAAAACAGAATAGAAGAGGGGCACCTGGGTGGCTCCATTGGTTAAGTGCCCAACTCTTGATTTTGGCCCAGGTCATGATCTCACAGTTCATTAGTTTGGGTTCTGTGCTGGCAGTGCAGAGGCTGTTTGGGATTCTCTCTCTCTTCCTCTTTCTCTGCCCCTCCCCTGCTCATGCTCTCTCTCTCATTCTCTCTCATTCTCTCTCTCTCTCTCTCTCTCAAGATAAATTTTTAAAAATAGAATAGAATAATCTATAGAAAGTGACAATCGTATCATTTTCAATTCCCCCATTAAATCAATTCAGTGATTCTCCATTGCTTATAGACTGAAGTCCAAATGCCTGATCAAATCCTACAGCATCTCTACCTGACCGCGGCTGTCTGAAAGGCCATCCTTCCATCCTTCCCCATCCATCTTTCCCCTTCCATCCTAACTGCTAATTCATATCTCTGCTATACCCAAAGGTACAGGAATCTGTGTCTTTGCCTGTGCCATTTCCTCTATCGAAGTTCATTTCTGCCTTATCATCTAGATAAACTCCTAGTCATCCTTCAGTATTCTCCTCTGACACTTCTTCACCCAATCTTTCTAGAAGTCTACTAAGCTGAGCTGTTATTTTCCATCTCTCTGTTTCTCTAAGTTTTATACCTACCACTATTAACACATATTTTCTGTCATACAATATATCTTTACTTTCAAGTTGCTGTTTTTTTCTAGTTTATGAATTCTTAAGACAAAGATTATCAGTGACTTTATCCCCATCTCTTGACACAGATAACATTTTCAATAAATAGCTATTTAAGAAATCAATAAGTGTATATCCCATGCACATATTACCACACATTTTATACATATTTTTACTTATATTCCCAATCACAAACACTTATACAACCAGGAACCATAAAGCATGAAAGTAGGAAAAACAAGGCATATTCACCTGGGCTTAGAGTAGGTAAGGTTGCACAAATAATGGTTTTTTTTTTCTTCCTACCTTGAACTCAAGAAGAAAATTACAAATTGGCCA
This sequence comes from Neofelis nebulosa, assembly GCF_028018385.1. NCBI lineage: Eukaryota > Metazoa > Chordata > Mammalia > Carnivora > Felidae > Neofelis > Neofelis nebulosa. The sequence goes on along the minus strand of NC_080791.1, from coordinate 63,647,602 downwards.
CTTTATCTTCTGCATGAGATCAGGGTAAAGCATGTACACTGTGACAGAGATGATAGAGCAAACTATTGGGTCTTTCGGTAACAAAAGTCCTCAAAAGCTGTCATACTCATCTCAGTTTCTAGATCCAGAGATTTTCAAAATCAAAATACCAGGTTTCCATGTAGGCTTCTGCCTGTGGCAACGGGAAAAGTACAAGGGGATGGAAGCAGAGTCAGCAAAGGGCAGAGAAGTATCAGCCAGGGTCCAGTTGTTACAAATGAGGTCAATGTAGGTTATTACCCTAGAGATTTTAGTGTAAAAGCCCTATTTTTTTCTACTGTACACAATCTGATCCCTGCAGGTACATGCTTTATACCTCAAATCAGTCATTTCTAAGAGGCTTACCTTGCTTGCAATGGGCAGTGTTTGGACCTTAGCCAGAGTGTGGTGAGTTTTAACTAGGCATGCTCTGGTTAGCTTATTAAATGAGATCTGATGCCACTTCCACTATAACTGAAGCCTTGCAGAACGGGGTGCAGGCGGGGGTTTCTGCTGACTCTGCAGAAGGGGCCCATTGCACTGGTGTTAGGCACACTTGCCCAAGAAAGGCAGAACCAGCAGGGTGCAGGGTGGTGGGACCTGTTGTAAACAAGTTAGGCAGTCAGTGGTGGCTGTGCTGTTATTGAAGTCTATTTATGCTGGGGGTGGGGAGGGACATGGTGCCAGCCAGCTCCTTTGTCCCCAAAGAGGGGTCTCCATGCTATTTTCTCTCAAAGAACTTCCAGAAGAGTGAATAATTTCCCCTCATGTGTCCCCTAATGTTCCTCAAATCATGTTTCACGCTGTCTCTCTCCAGGTTTCTTGACTGCCTGGACCAGCACAGTGTACTTTGGGCTCTATCCTAAGCCAAGCCTTCTGACTTTTAAAACTCTAAACTTTAGGAATGTGCTGTGGTGGGGGCCTGCCTTGGTCTTCTGGGGGAGTGTCTCTCTGGGCTGGGACATAGGCAGTTTTGACCAAGAACAACAGCTGCACCTGAGCGCAAAGGTGTAGGATTTGGAGCAAAACCATCTAAGGAGCCAGTGTCTGGGTTAACCACCCTCAGCAGGCATCTCTGCTCCTATGCTGAAGGTAGGGAAGGGAAATGGTGCTCACTGGCTCTGTTTTCCTTAAAGTGGCATCTCTGCAAATGCCACCTCTCACAGATGCGCTCCAAGAAGATCCAACAGTCTCTCCTGGTGTGCCTTAGGTGATCCTCAGATTGCATCATCTACCCCCGAGGTTGTTTGCTTGCCTTCTCTCCAGGAGTAGGGCAATGCCCTCAGGTCTCTCTTCCAGTCACGCATGCCAACCTCTAAAGCTCCAGTCTTTGAGCCCCACTGGTTGCAAAAGTACAAAAATCAGCTCCTCTCGTTTTTCCAGCCAATGGCTTTGGGGAAGTTTTCTTGGGCATATCTCTGTGCACCCCATTCTCTCTGGTCTCTCTGCAATCAGGGCTCGTTCCCCTCTGCAGTACCCACAATCCATGTCTCCCCCAAGTCATATCTCTGCACTTCCTACCTTCCTCAGTGTTGCCTCTTCTCTCCCTCTAGTTATGGAGTTTGTTCTGTCAATCCTCAGGTTGATTTCTTGGATATTCAGAATGATTTGATAGTTATCTAGCTGTGTTCAAGGGACAAGACAAGCCAAGGATCCTCCTACTACACTGCCTTCTTAACTCCCCTGAAACTATTTCTTTTCCTAATGCTTAATCATTAGTGCAAAGGAATACCACTGATTTCTGTAAACTGATTTTGTAACCTGCCACTTAACTAAAATCAATCATTAGTTCCAATACCTTTTCAATTGACTCATTGGGATTTCTACATACAAAATCATATTATCACCAAACAGCAACTATGTCACTTCCTCCTTCTTGATTTGGATACCTTTTATTCCTTGTTTTGCCCAACTGCTGTAGCTAGGAATTCTAGTACTATATTGAATAGGAGTACTGAGAGTAGGCAATCTTGTCTCCAGAGCTGAAAAAAACATTGCAATTCTTTTCCATTGATTATGTTAGCAGTGGATTTATTGCATATGGCTTTTATTATGTTGAGGTGTGTTACTTTGATACCCAATCTGTTAAGGATTTTTACTATGAAAAGATATTGTATTTTATCAAATGCTTTTCTGCATCTATTGAGATAAATGTGAGTCACATAAATGTGAGATTTTTGCTTCTCATTTTATTGATGTGAAACTGTGATTAGTTATTGATGTGATTAATGATTTACATATGTTGGACCATCCTCACATCCCAGGGATAAGTCCCACTTGTTCATGGTGTATAATCCTTTTAATGTGTTAAGTTTGGTTCTCTAATATTTTATTGAGAATTTTTTCATCTATATCAGAAATACTGGTCTATAGTTTCCTTGTGATATGCTCATCTGGTTTTGGTATCAAGGTAATGTTGGTTTTGTAGAATAAGTTCAGAAGTGTTCCCTCTTCCTCAATATTTTGAAAGAGTTTGAGAAGTGGTGTCAATTCTAGAAATGTTCAGAATGCTCTAGGGAAACTGGTCCAGGAGTTTTAGTGTGGGGAGGGTTTTTTTGATTACTATCTCAATCTCTTGACTGGTATGGATGGGTCTTTTCAAATTTTCCATTTCTGGGGTGCCTGGGTGGTTCAGTCGGTTAGGTGTCTGACTTTGGCTCAGGTCAGGATCTCAGGGTTCATGGGTTCGAACCCCACATCAGGCTCTGTGCTGACAGCTCAGAGCCTGGAGATTGCTTCAGATTCTGTGTCTCCCTCTCTCTCTGCCCCTCCCCCACTCGTGTTCTGTTTCTCTTTTTCAGAGATGAATAAACATTAAATTTTTTTAAATTTTCTATTTCTTCCTGATTCAGTCTTGGTAGGTTGTGTGTTTCTAGAAATGTATTCATTTTTTCTAGGTTATGTAATTTGTTGGTATGTAATTTTCACAGGAGTCTAATTATTCTCTATATTTCTATAGTATCAATTGTAATGTCTCCTCTTTCATTTCTAACTTTATTTATTTGGGTCTTCTTTTGTTCTTAGTCTAGTTGAAGGTTTGCCAATTTTATCTTTTTGAAGAAGCAGTTTTTAGTTTCATTCATCTTTTCTATTATTTTCTGGTATCTATTTCATTTACTTCCACTGATTTTTATTATTTCCTTCCTTCTGCTAAATTTGGGCTTAATTTGCTTCTCTTTTTCTAGTTCCTTGAGGTGTAATGTTAGGTGTTTATTTGAGATATTTATAATAATGTCTTAATATATTCATTTATTACTGTAAACTTGCCTTTCAGAACTACTTTTGTTGCATTCCACTGATTTTTTTTTAAGCAAAACAACCAATAAAAAGAAAAGTGAAACAGTTTTTCATAAATTCAGGCCCCCTGACACAGAGGGAGACAGAGTCTGGGCTGGAGGTTAATCACCATCCTACCAGACTCAAGGAAGGAACCTACTAAGAACATACTAACACATACTAAGAACACAAATATGAATCTGGCGTTGTCACTGTTCTGATAAGCAGCTACAGAGGCAGAATATTATCTACACAAAAAAGGAACTTAGGTTAAAAAAATACTGTTTGAAAGTATTATTGCAATAAGGAGAAGGAAACTTGCAATAAGGAAAACAATCTAACCACAGAGGTGCAAGCATCTCAAAGGTCAGGCAGAAAGGAATTTTCTTCTATGGGGAAATGTCAACAAGGCTAGAAAGAACAGGCTATAGAGGGAGTGGAATAATCCAGTAATGTTTTTCCCTGATTAAGTAGTTGTGTGCTGAGTCAAGATAAGAGTTGATCAAAATTCAGAGCCCTGGAGAAAGGAGAGAAGCTTAACTGATGTTTAGTTAAATTACAAACAATTTACTTAGATTGATCAGTGTGGACAAACAGCTCAGCTAATCTTTTATGAGACAAAAATGGGAATTTAAAGGGTCCATGTCTGTCCTCATTATTAGTAAGTTAAAAAGGGAGACCTCCATCCATGAGTCTTAACTAAGTCATACAGAGAAGAGTGGTTCTTTGCAGTAAGCCTTTACCAGAACACATTTCCAGAAGGACTCAGAAAAAATTTAATATTGTTATTATGATTCATGTAAGCATCAGATGCTATTGTAAACTCAGCCTAGGTATTAACTCAACCTAGAAGTATAATGGAAGTCTTCACAAATAAGGAGAACCTTGAACTGGGTCAGGAGCATAGAGTCCTGGGCAGAGAAGATGGGGAAGGGTTCATGTAAATAACGATGTAGGGGAGGGAAAATTTTCTCTTCTTTCCTTCCAGTTTTAGATTTGTTGGCTGGTCTAATAATTAAATTGACACAAGACAGATTAACAGAGGAAAACCAAATTTAATTATGTATATACAGGAGTTCCACAAAGACATGAAGACTCAAAGCAATCAGGAAATTAAAGCTATTGAGCTAATGAGAAGGAATTAGGGGCCTAGGGTTTCAAAGGGAAGGAAGACAACTCACAGGAATATGACAACAAATGTTTGGTAAACAATGCTTGCCATGCAATGCAGATAAGTCTTTCTGATATAAAAAGTTATTTCTGATAATAGCTCTCTTTCTGGGACAAATCCCCTATTTAAATTCTCTAAGCAATTAAGAAACAGGTAAAAAGCTTTTTCTGGAATCTACTGGTTCTTAATTGCCTTCACCTCAAAACAATCCACATGCCAAAGTGGCACATTTTGGGGTGGCATATTCTACTCCCCTTCAGTCCTGCCTTTGAAACTTCCCCAAGAAGTCTCACAGTCCAGAAATTGAGTTGGTAGCTTGCTCCATTTCCCTGAACCAGTCTCTTAGTTCTGACAATGGATCACTTTCATTAAACCCATTTCACGAGACAGTAGGCTCCCAAAATTAGGCTTATATTGCATAAGCAATCCAATATTTAATGAGGCATTTCTGTGGAAACAAAACGGAAACAATGGTTGATTGGAATCGACTATAATTCCAGTTTCTGAGGTGTGAAGGCAGCCAGTGAAGAACATTTCTAGATGTCAGGCTCAAAACATCTTCAAATGGAGTGAGGGCAGGCTGTGGCAGTCTGCCAGGTTTTCCTGGTTTATAATTTGAAGGTCTCTGATGGTCTTTCTGAATGGCCCACACAGCAACCAGAATGGAATTACCCATACATGAGTGGCTGGGGTGATTTCTTAGAAGTTTGTATCAAGTTGTCCAACTTAACCTTGCAGAGCCTCTAGAAAAGGGTAGTTTCTCAATGATTCCAAGGCAGGAAGGTGAGAGAAAATTGGAAATGTTAGTTTAGAGAGCTGTAGCCAAATATTGAAGGAAACTAGAAGAATTCAGAGTCCAGTCCAGTTTACAGGTAGAAAACAGAACCTCAAAGACAACTAACAGAACTAGAATCTGATACCCACCAGGGTGCACTATGGTTTTTGCTAAAACGTAATTTCTCTCTCTCCAGGCACCCCTGTTTCTATCAGAAATAACCAAAGTAAAACTAATTTGTTTGCACAATAAGTCTAGTCTCATTAAGTTAACCTGATTACTTACGTAAATGCAGCAAGAATAGTAATTAACCATATAGGATCTTCTAGGTCTGCTTTGCTAGAACTTTTCATAAAGAATCTCAGACTAGACTTTTAAAAGCCTCTCAAGGCTAGGAAGCCAAGCCAAGTGCTAGCCATTAGACTTTACCTGTAATACCTATAGATTTGGGTGAATTCCTCTCTTGTCAAACTATCTTAAATAACCTGAGGTTCCTGGGACTGCCAGGACGTGAATTTCCTTACTCACCTGCTAAAGCTTCTGGGAACCATGTAAGCAGGTACTAGGCCAATGTTTATTGGTTCCATAAAGTCAACCTTAGTTCCTTAAAGCTGTGTGGTCATATCTGGGTCTATTACATATCTGAGTATTACATCTCTCCCAAAGATGACATTCCAATCAAAGCCTTGGTAATATAACTAATGTTTCCAATTGTGTCCTGTTATAAGAAGAACAGATTCTTTTTTTTTTTAAGTTTTAGATTTTAATTCCAGTGCAGTTTACACACAGTGTTATATTAGCTTCAAGTGTATGATATAGTTATTCAACAATTCTATATTTACTCAGTGCTCATCATGTTAAGTGTATTCTTTAATCCCCATCACCTCTTTTACTCATCCTCCTACCCACTTCCCCTCTGATAAACATCAGTTTGAAGGACAATAGATTCTTATTAAACTTAAGCATAACTATACTGTCATGAAATAAGAATACTTAAGAGTATACTTAACACCATATTGAAAGCTTCTAAATTCTGAAGGTATCAGAAAGAGAGAAAAAGATAAATGTTTCACCTTTGTTCACAAAGGTATATTTTACCAAACTGCTGGTAGCTTGGGAGAAAAGAGAAAAGGGTTTCCTTAAATCTGGGAAAACAAAACACAAAGAACCAATGTTTCCAACCAAAAAAAAAAAAAATCATATAAAGTTATAACTATCCTCATCAGTTCTTCAGTTCCATGTAATTAATTCTTATTGATCTTGATCTTTTGTTAGCAGTTTCATAAGTCATTAGTTTCTGCATTAGAGCTCTACAAATTCACACCCAATTTACTGGTATGATCTGAAAGGTTTCAGAGACCTGTACTTGTTAGAGTCGTTTCCATTAGTCTCCTTGAAGATGAACCGCTTTTACAGGAACATGTTGCAAAGCATTAGAATAAAACAGTGTCTGTAAATGACAAAAGACTAAGAATGGCTATGGTTAGGGATGCCTGGGTGGCTCAGTCAGATGAGTGTCCAACAGTTCATGGGTTCAAGCCCTGCGGGGCAGAGCCTGTTTGGGATTCTCTCTCTCTCCCTTTCTCTCCACCCCTCCTGTGCTCTCTCTCTCTCTCTCTCTCTCTCTCAAAATAAATAAATAAACTTAAAAAGAAAAATAAATGGCTATGGTTAAAGATCTGATGAGAGTTCATTATAATGCAATTGAAAAGGAAACCTGGTTATTTCTGTGGCATACACCTTAAGATGATAACTGGGAAAGGAAGACAGAAAAGATAGCCAACTAGGAGAATCCTGGGTTCACCTCCTCCTAAAGACACAACAAGGCAACAACTATAGTATTGCAACTCACTCTGAAAATGATCTGAAGACTGGTGAACAGATCTTCCATAGCTAGGCATAGAGAGAAGGCCACTTTGGCCTTCTTTGGGATAGAGATGCAATCAGGTACCAAACTCTGAGTGGGACTACCTGCAAACAGGAGCAATATCATAAGCATGGAGGAGCAAGGTGATAAAAATCCCATACCGGGCACCCCAGCCCTGGAGACCCTCACTTGGAAGGTATGTCCCCATAACAACTGACTTTGAAAAATAGTGGGGATCAACTCCAGGAGGGCCAGGGGGTGAAAGAAAATTGAAGAGGAGGCTCCTGGGTCGCCCAGTCGAACATCTGACTCTTGATTTCAGCTCAGGTTTTTTTTTTTTTTTTAGTGTTTATTTATTTTTGAAGAAAAGAGAGACAGAGCGTGAGTGGGGGAGGGGTAGAGAGAGAGGGAGATACAGAATCTAAAATGGGCTCCAGGGTCAGAGCGGTCAGCGCAGAGCCCGATGTGGGGCTTGAACTCACAAGCCGCAAGATCATGACTTGAGCTGAAGTTGGTCACTCAACCAACTGAGCTACCCAGGCACCCCAATCTCAGCTCAGGTCTTGATCTCAGGGTCATGAGTTCAAGTCCTGTATTGGGCTCCATGCTGGATGTGAAGCCTACTTTTAAAAAAATTACTTTAAATATAAATGGACTAAATGCTCCCATTAAAATATATAGGGTAGCAAATGGATAAAAAATAAGATGTATCTATGTTGCTTAAAGACTCATTTCAGACCTAAAGATACATACAGGGATGGAAAAAGGCATTCCATGCAAATGGAAATGAAAAAGGTGGGGTGGCAATAGTCAGATTACATACACATTAAAACAAAGACCATAACAAGAGACAAAAAAAGGTAACTACATATGATAAAGGTATCAATCCAACAAAGGGATACAACAATTATAAATATCTATATACCCAACATAGGAGTACCTAAATATATAAAGCAAATGTTAACAATCATAAAGAGAGAAATTTACAATAACACAGTAATAGTAGGGGCATTTAACAACCACTTACATAACAGGGGATAGATCATCCAGATATAAAATCAGTAAAAAAAAAAAATATATATATATATAGTGGCCTTGAACAACACCTTATACCAGATGGACTTAACAGATACATAGAGAACATTCCACCCAAAAACAGCAGAATGCACATTCTTTTCAAGTGCACATGGAATGTTTTCCAAAATAGATCACATAATATGTCACAAGTCTCAATAAATTTAAAATTAAAATCATATCAAACATCTGTTCTCAACACAGTGGTTTGAAACTAAAAATCAATTACAACGAAAAAACCTAGAAGAAACATAAAGTGGAGGCTAAATAACCTGTTACTACACAATCAATGGATTAATGTAGAAATCAAAGAGAAAATTTATAAAATTGTTGGAGACAAATGAAAATGAAAACACTATCATTCAAAATCTTTGGGATACAGCAAAAGCAGTTCTAAGAGGAAAGTTTATAGCAATAAAGGCCCACTTCAAGAAATGAAGAAAAACTCAATCTATCCATTCACATAGAGGAACTAAAAAAGAATGACAAACAAAGCCTAAATTTAGTAGAAGGAAGGAAATAACAAAGGTTAGAGAGGAAATAAATGAGAATTTTTTTAAAAAATTAGAAAAGATCAAAAGCTGATTTTTCAAAAGAGTTAATTCTTTGAAAAGATAAACCAAGAACTGATTCTTTGAAAGATAAACAAAATGTATAAACCTTTAGCCAGACTAATCAAGAAATAAAGAGAACTCAAATAAACAGTATCAGAAATAAAAAAGGAGACGTTACAACGAACACCATATAAATACAAAAAATTGTAAGAGATTACTATGAAAAAGTATATAACAACAAATTGGATAATCTAGAAAAAATAAATTCAGGGAAACATACATCTTCCAAGACTGAACCAGGAAGAAACAGAAAATATGAACAGACCCATTACTAGTAGCAAATCTGAACTGATAATAAACAAATAAAACAAACAAACAAACAAATGTCAGCACAAACTAAAGTCAGGATCAGATGGTTTCACAGGTGAACTCTACCAAACATGTAAAGAAGAGTTAATACAAAAAAAAAAAAGAAGAGTTAATACATAACCTTTCTCAAAACTATTCTAAAATAGAAGAGAAAGGAATGCTACAAAATTCATTCTGTGAGGCCACCATGACCTTGATACCAAGAAAAACAAAAGCATTATGGAAGGAAGGAAGGAAGGAAGGAAGGAAGGAAGGAAGGAAGGAAGGAAGGAAGGAAGGAAAAATGAAAAAGAAAGAAAGAAAGAAAGAAAGAAAGAAAGAAAGAAAGAAAGAAAGAAAGAAAGAGAAAGAAAGAAAGAAAGAAAGAAAGAAAGAAAGAAAGAAAGAAAGAAAGAAAGAGAAAGAAAGAAAGAAAGAAAGAAAGAAAGAAAGAAAGAAAGAAAGAAAGAAAGAAAGAAAGAAAGAAAGAAAGAAAGAAAATTACAGACCATTATCCCTGATGAACATGGATGCAAAAATCCTCAACAAAATATTAGCAAACCGGGGTGCCTGGGTGGCTCAGTCAGTTAAGTGTCTGACTTCAGCTTAGGTCACAATCTCACAGCTCGTGGGTTCCAGCCCCACGTTGGGCTCTGTGCTGACAGCTTAGAGCCTGGAGCCTGCTTTGGATTCTGTGTCTCCCTCTCTCTCTACTCCTTCCCCATTCACGTTTTGTCTGTCTGTCTGTCTCTCTCTCAAAAACAAATAAACATTAAAAAAATTTTTTTAAACATTAGCAAACCAAATTCAACAATACATTAAAGAAATAGTTCACCACAATCAAGTGGGATTTATTCCAGAAATGCAAGCATGGCTCAATATACACAAATCAATCAATGTGATACTCCACATTAACAAAATGAAGAATAAAAATCATATGATCCTCTCAATAGATGCAGAAAAAGCACTTGATAAAATTCAGCATCTATTCATGAGAAAAATTCTGAACAAAGTGGGTATAGAGAGAACATATCTCAAAAACACAATAAAGGCCATATATAAGAAAACACAGCTTAACATCATACTCAATGATGAAAAGCTGGAAGTTCTTTCTCCTTAGATCAGGAACAAGACAAGGATGTCCACTCACCACATTTATTCATTATAGTACTGGAAGTCCTAGCCATAGCAATCAGAAGAAAAAAATGAAAGGCATCCAAAATAGTAAGGAAAAAGTAATACTGTCACTATTTGCAGATGACATGATACTATATGTAGAAAATCCTAAAGGCTCCACCAAAAAACTATTAGAACCAATAAATGAATTCAATGAAGTTGTAGAAAACAAAATCAACATAGAGAAATCTGCTGTAATACAACTACCGAAAGAGCAGAGAGGGAAATTAAGAAAACAATCCCATTTACAATTGTATCAAAAAGAATAAAATACAGTACTTAGAAATAAATTATCCAAAGAGGTAAAATATCTACTCTGAAAAATACCTAAGACATTGATTAAAGAAATCGAAGACAACACAAATAGAAATACATACCATGCTCACAGATAGAAAGAATTAATATTGTTAAAATGTTCATACCACCCAAAGCAACCTACAGATTCAATGACATCTCTTTCAAAATACCACAAGTATTTGTCACAGAACTAGAACCAAAAAAAATCCTAAAATTTGTATGGAACCACAAACAGACGCCAAGTAATCAAAGCAATATTAAGGAAAAAAAAAACAAAGCTAAAAGTATCACACTCCCAGATTTAAAAAATTGAGATATAATTGACATATAACATTATATTAGTATCAGTTGCATATGATTCAATATATGTATGTATTAAAACATGATCACAACCATAAGTCTACTTAACATTGCATCACCATATATAGTTATAATTTTTTTCTTGCAATGAAAACTTTTAAGGTATACTCTCTTAACAACTTTCAAATATATAATACAGCATTATCAACTATATATCTATATAGTTGATATATATATCAACCATATTATATATATATATAATATATATAATATATAATATATATATATATCACCATATTATACATACTTTGCATACCCAGGACTCATTTATTTTATAACTGGAAGATTGTACCTCTTGGCCCCCTTCACCCTTTTGTCCATCCCCCACCCCACCCCCACCTTTGGCAACCACCAATCTGTTCTTTGTATCTATGAGTTCAGTTCTTTGTTTTTTAATTTCCACATATAAGTGAGATCATAAATACCTGTCTTTCTCTATCTTAATTCATTTAACCTAATGCCCTCAGGGTCCATCCATGTTGCTGCATACGGCAGGATTTCCTTCTTTTTTATAGCTGAATAATATTCTCTTATGTATATACCAGACATTCTTTATCCATCCATCCATCACTGGAGACTTGGTCGTTTCCATATTTTGCTGCAATGAACATAATGGCATAGATCTTTTGGAGTTAGTATTTTCCCTTGGATAAACACACAGAAGTGGGATTGCTGGATCATTAAATTTTATAGAACCTGGAATAGGATGGACACTGCAAAAAGAGCCTAAAGCAACTCATAATGAGCAGTAGGGACACAATTTCTGAAATACATATTCTCTAACCACATGATTGAATGTAACCTCAAGTTACTTTCCCTCCTATTACCTGCTTATTTCTTTCTTAGCACTTAAAAAAATCTGAAGTTATTTTGCCTATTCAAGCCTTTACAAATTTGTGGTTCTGCTTCCTTCACCTAGAATGTAAACTCCACAAAGGAGTCTTATTCATCAATCAACCCACAGCACCAGAACATTTCCAGGCATACTGAAAAACCTCAATAAATATTTGTGGAATAGATGCTGGGATTTTAAACATATCTTTGCTAAGCCTCTGATCCATGGTACTTATATGATCTAGTTCACTTAAAGGCACATTATCATGATGGGTAGGAGAGGAGAGATAGTCAACAAAGAGAAGGTCCCTAGACAGGACTGAGCAGGATGAATACACTGGAGATACACCCCAGACTGGGTAATTGGAATGTATCAATACGGCTTAAGAAGAATTTTTCCATAAAATTGTGAGGGCAGAAGTGAGACTAAATAATAAGTGCATGGGATGCACTCATCAGTTTATGTCATCAACAAATATTTATTGAGCCAGAAGTGCTAAATTTCAAGTTTCCTTCCTATTTTTCTTTAAGAAATCTATCATTAAAAAGAAAATGAGGAAGCTAAAAGCTTGTGGAGGAGGCAGGATCCAATTTTCATTGAAATGGAATGGGAAGAATGGTTTTTTTGTCCAAAGCAAAGTAACCATGAATGTAAGATACTCAAGATATTGTACACTCCAGATATAAAAATCAAGACTGAAACAGAGATAAGTATGAGCAGGATTTAGAGGACAGAAATTTTTTATGTCAACTTTATTGAGAAATAATTTGTGCACAATAAAATGCATCCTTCCATATTTTGATGAATTTTACCAACTTGAAACCACTGAAACCTTGAAACCATTCCTACAATCAATGCACAAAACATTTTCATCCTCCTAAAAGATTCTCAGTGCTCCTTTGCAGTCCATCCTTCCCTCTGTCCCACCCCTAGGAAACCACTGATTTTAGTTACTATAAATTATTTCGATATACATATATATTTTATATATTTTTATATATTTTTATATTTATATTTATGTGTAATACATTATGTATTATATATATGGAATAATACATTATGTATTATTTTGTTGATGGCTTCTTTTGCCCAGCCTAATTTTTTTCTTTACTTTTTCAATTTTATTTATTTATGTTTAAGGTTTTTTTTTTTTTTCTGAGAGAGATAGAATGAAAGACAGAGCACACAAGCAGGGCAGGGACAGAGAGACAGAGAGAGACAGAGAGAGAGAGAGAGAGAGAGAGAGAGAGAGAGAGAGAGAGAGAGAATCCCAAGCAGGCTCCATAATACCAGTATAGAGCCCGATGTGGGGCTTGAACCTACCAACCATAAGATCATGACCTGAGCCAAAGTCAAGAGCTGGATACTTAATCAACTGAGCCACTCTGGCAACCCTATTTATTTATCTTGAGAGAGAGAGAGAAAACAAACGAGTGGGGGAGGGGCAGAAAAAGACAGAGAAATTTAAGTAGGCTCTGCACTGACTGAATGGAGCACAACACAGGACTTGATCTCATGAACTATGAGATAATGACCTGAGCCAGAATCAAGAGTCAGATATGTAACAGACTGAGCAACCCAGGCACCCCCCTCCACCAGCATAATTTTTAAATTCAATCATGTTGTTGCAAGTATAAGTAATTATTCAATTGTATTGTTGAGTAGCATTTCATTGCATATCATATTGTGTTTCTCTATTTACCTACTGACTGACATTTTAGGGTATTTCCAGTTTGGGGCTATTATGAAAAAAGCTGCTATGAAGTCTATACAAAAATCTTTGTATGAACATAGATTTTTACTTCTCTTAAATGCACACCTATGAAATTCCATTGTTGTGTGGCAGGTGCATATCTAACCTCTTATGAAATTTCCAATCTAAAATAGTTACCACCAACAGTAATGAGAATTCTAGTTGCTCTATATTCTCCTTGACACTGGATATTGTCAGTCTTTTTCATTTTAACCATTCTAATGAGGAGTACTATCTTATTGCAGTTTTAGTTTGCCTTTCCTTGATGACTGATGTTGACCAATTTTTCATTTACTTATTGAACATTAAATGTATTATTTTGTTAACTGTTCAAGCTTTTGGCCCATCTTAATTACATTCTCTTACATACTGTTGAGCTGAAAGAGTCTTTATATAATCTGGATACCAGTCCTTTGTCATACATATACATTGCAAACATTTTCTTCCATTCTTTGGTTTGCCTTTTTTCCATTTTTAAATTGAGGTATAATTGACATGACATTATAGCCTTTTAATTTTCTTTTAATCTTTAATTTTTCTTGATCCTTTTAATGTGTTCTGAAATTCAGTTTGCTAATATCTTGTTGAGAATTTTTGCATCTATATTCATCAAAGATATTGGTCTATAGTATTCTTGTAGTGCCTTTATCTGGCTTTGGCATCAGAATAATGCTGACCTCATAAAATCAGTTTGACAGTATTCCTTCCTTTTCATTTTTTTTGGAAGAGTCTGAAAAGGTGTTAATTCTTCTTTAAATGTATGGTAGAATTTACCAGTCAAGACATTTGGTCCTGGGGTGTACTGTGTCTAGAGAGTTTGGTTATCAATACAATCTCCGTACTCATTGTTTGTGTGTTCAGAATTTTCTATTTCTCATTTATTTAGTCTTGGTGGTTGGTTTGTTTTTAAGAATATATTCATTTCTTCTCAGGTATCCAATTCATTGGCATATAAGTGTTCATCATAATCTCTTATGGTTCTTTGCATTACTGTGGTGTTAGGTTTAATGACTCCTTTTTTATTTCTGATTTTATTTACTTGAGTCTTTTTTTTCTTAGTTTAAAGGCTTGTCGATTTTGTCTTTTTCATAAAACCAGCTGTTCATTTGATTGATTCTTCTACTATTTTTCTGCTATTTCATTTATTTCCACTCTGATCTTGTTATTTCCCTGCTTCTACTAATTTTGGGCTTTGTTTATTCTTTTTCTAGTCCTTGAGGGGTAAAGGCAGGGTTTTTATTTGAGATTTTTATATTTCCTTAATATACCTATTTATAGCTATAAACCTGCCTCTCATAACTACTTTTGAAGCATTCCATAGGTTATGGTATGTTGTGTTTCCTCTTCGACCCGTTTTGAGATATTTCTCTATTTCCCTTTCAATTTTTCTTTTGACTCATCAGATGTTCAGGAGTGGGTTGGTTGATTTCCATATATGGAAATTTCCAACTCTCCTCTTATTGATTTCTAGTACCATACCATTGTGGTCAGAAAAGATACTGGATATAATTTTAATCTTAAATTTCCCAAGATTTGTTTTGTGTCCTATCACATGATGTATCCTGTTCCATGTACTCTTGAAAGGAATATGTTCTGCTGCTGTTGAATAGAATGTTCTATAAACGTTTGTTTGGTCCACTTGGTCTAATGTGTATTTCAAACCCACTGTTTCCTGGTGGATTTTCTGTCTGGATAATCTACCTATTGCTGAAAGTAGGGTACTGATGTCCCATTATTATTGCATTATTGTCTATTTCTGCCTTCAGATATGTTAATATTGGCTTAATATATTTAGGTGCTCTGAGGTTGGGTGCTTATCTTTTTATGACTGTTATATATTCTTGATGAACAGACACTTTTATCATATATTATATATTTACCTTCTTTGTCTCTTGTTACCATTTTTTGTTTAAAGTCTATTTTGTCTGATATTAGTAAAGCTACCCCCACGTTCTTTTGGTTTCCACTTGCATGGAGTATCTTTTTCCATCTCTTCACTTTGAACCTATGTGTCTCCTTAAAGCTGAAGTGAATCTCTTGTAGGCATCATATAGTTGGGTCTTGTTTTTTAATCCATCTAGCCATTCTGTGCCTTTTGATTGGTGAGTTCAATGCATTTACATTAGGAATGTTACTGATATGTAAGGATCTACTAATGCCATCTTATTAATTGCTTTTTGTTTGCCTTATATTTCTATTGTTTCTTTTTCCTTCTGTTTCCGAGTACTTTGTAAATTTGTTGTTTTCTGTGGTGATATACTCTGTTTCCCCTTTAATCTTTTGCGAATCTACCCTATGTTTCTGATTTGTGGTTATGATGAGGCTTATACATCTCATAAATAAAAGTCTTTTATGTTGGTTGCAATTTAGTTTTCATTGCCTACAAAGGGTCCCCCCTTTTTCTTCCTTCTTTTACATTTTTAATACCATAATTTACCTCTATTTATAGTATATATTATTATAATAGCTATAGTTATTTTTAATATTCTTTTAACTCTTATAGCATTCAGTGGTAAACACATTATGTTAGAGAATTAGAGTTTTCTAAATATTTATCTTTACCAGTATGTTATATTTTTTATAAGTTTTCATGCCACTAATTAGAATTTTGTTTCAGCTTGAGGAACTCCTTTCAGTATTTCTTGCAAGGCAGGGCTAGTGGTGATGAAATCCCTCATTGCTGTTTGTCTGGGAAAGCCTTTATTTCTCCTTCATGTAGAAAGGTTAACTGCCAGATAGAGTATTCTGTTTTATTTTTTTAATATTTTTAATATTTATTTATATTTCGGAAGACCACAAGTGGGGGAGAGACAGAAAGAGGGAGACAGAAGATCTGAAGCAGGCTCTGTGCTGACAGGCTGACAGCAGTGAGCCTGATATGGGGATCGATCTCATGAACCACGAGATCATGACCTGAGCCAAAGTTGGACACTCAACTTTGAGCACTAGGTGCCCCAAGCATTCTTTTTTATTAAATTTATTTATTTAAATTAAAGTTAGTTAACATACAGTGTAGTATTGGTTTCAGAAGTAGAACCCAGTGATTCCTCTCTTACATAGAACACCTAGAGCACATCCCAACTAGTGCCCTGCTTAATGCCCATCACCCATTTAGCCCATTCCCCCCACCCATCTCCCTTCCAGCAACCCTGTTTGTTCTCTGCATTTAAGACTCTCTTATGGTTTGCCTCCCTCTCTGTTTTCCTTCCCTTCCCCTACGTTCATCTGTTTTGTTTCTTAAATTCCACATATGAGGGAAATCATACAATATTTGTCTTTCTCTGACTTATTTTGATCAACATAATACACTCTAATTCCATGCATGATGTCGCAGATGACAAGATTTCATTCTTTTTGATCTTCAAGGAAAATTCCATTGTGTGTGTGTGTGTATGTATATATATGTACACACACATACATACATATATATATATATATATCACATACATATATATATATATGTATATATACATATATATATCACATACATATATATATATATGTATATATACATATATATATATATCACACATCTTCTTTACCCATTCATCAGTTGATGGACATTTGGACTCTTTCCATAATTTGCTATAATTGATAGCACTGCTATAAACATTGGGGTGCATGTGTCCCTTCAAATCAGCACGTTTGTATCCTTTTGATAAATACCTAGCAGTGCAATCACTTGGTTGTAAGGTAGTTCCACTTTTAATTTTTTGAGGAAGCTCCATAATGTTTTCCAGAGTGGCTGCACCAGTTTGCATTCCCACCAATAGTGCAAAAGTGTTCCCTTTTCTCCACATCCTCGCCAACATCTGTTGTTTCCTGAGTTGTTAATCTAGCCATTCTGGCAGGTGTGAGGTGGTATCTCATTGTAGTCTTAATTTGTATTTCCCTGATGATGAGTGATGTTGAGCATCTTTTCATGCATCTGTTAGCCATTTGGATGTCTTCTTTGGCAAAGTGTCTATTCATTTCTTCTGCCCATTTCTCCACTAGATCATTTGTTTTTTGGGTGTTCAGTTTGACAAGTTCTTTATAGATTTTGAATACTAACCCTTTATCTGATATGTCATTTGCAAGTATTTTCTCCCATTCCATTGGTTGCCTTTTAGTTTTGTTGATTGTTTCCTTCATTATACAGAAGTCTGTGTCTTGATGAGGTTCCAATAGTTCATTTTTTCTTTTCTTTCTCTTGCCTCCAGAGACATGTCTAGTAAGAAGTTGCTGCAGCTGAGGTCAAAGAGGTTGCTGCCCGTTTTCTCCTCTAAGATTTTGGTGGTTTCCTATCTCATATTTAGGTCTTTCATCCATTTTGAGTTTATTTTTGTGCATGGTATAAGAAAGTGATCCTGTTTCACTCTTCTGCATGGTGCTGTCCAGTTTTCCCAGCACCATTTGCCGAAGAGACTTTTCCATTGGATATTCTTTCCCGCTCTGTTGAAGATTAGTTGGCCATACATTTGTGGGTCCATTTCTGGGTTCTCTATTTGGCTCCACTGCTCTATGTGTCTATTTTTGTGCCAATATCATACTGCCACTCTTGATGATTACAGCTTGAAGTCTGGAACTGTAATGCCTCCAGCTTTGGTTTTCTTTTTTGACATTACTTTGGCTAATGAGGGTCTTTTCTGGTTCCATACAAAGTTCAGAATTGTTTGTTCTAGTCCTGTGAAGAATACTGGTGTTGTTCTGATAGGGATTGCATTGAATGTGTACATTGCTTTGGGTAATATATACATTTTAACAATATTAGTTCTTCTACTCCTGCATGAGCATGGAATGTTTTTCCACTTCTTTGTGTCTTCTTCAAGTTCTTTCATATGCTTTCTATAGTTTTCAGTGTACAGATCTCTTACCTCTCTGATTACATTTATTCCTAGGTATTTAATGGGTTTTGGTGCAACTGTAAGTGGGATTGAATCCTTAATTTCTCTTTCTGCTGCTTCATTATTGGCATATAGAAATGCAACCAATTTCTGTATTTTGATTTCATGTTCTGCCACTAGCTGAATTCATGTATCAGCTCCAGCAGTTTTTTGATGGAGTCTTTTGGGTTTTCCACACAGAGTATGTCATTTGAGAAGAGTGAAAGTTTGACTTCTTCCTTGCCAATTTGGATGCCTTTTATTTCTTTTTGTTGTCTCATTGCTGAGGCTAGGACTTCTAGTACTATGTTAAACAACAGTGGTGAGACTGGACATTCCTGACCTTAGGAGGAAAGCTCAGTTTTTCCCCACTGAAGATGATATTAGCTGTGGGTCTTTTGTATATGGCCTTTATGATCTAGAGGTATGATCCTTCTATCCCGAATTTCTTGAGGGTTTTTACCAAGAAAGGATGCTGTATTTTTGTCAAATGCTTTTTCTACATCTATTGAAAGGATCATATGTTTCTTATCCTTTCTTTTATTTATGTGTATCATGTTGATTAATTTGCAAATATTGAACCAGTCCTGCATCCCAGAGTAAATCCCACTTAATCATGGTGAAGAACTCTTTTAATGCACTGTTGAATTCAATTTGCTAGTATCTTGATGAGGATTTTTGCATCCAGGTTCATCAGGGATTTGACCTGTAATTCTCTTTTTTAGTGGGGTCTTTGTCTGGTTTTGGAATCAAGGTAAGGCTGGCTTCACAGAATGAGTTTGGAAGCTTTCCTTCCATTTCTTTTTTTTGGAACACTTTGAGAAGAATAGGTATTAAACTGTTCTTTAAATGTCTGGTAGGATTTCCCTGGGAAGCCATCTGGTCCATAACTCTTATTTTGGGGGCCACTTAGAGTATTCTTGATTAACAATTTTTTTCTTCCAACACTTCACATAGGTCATTCCAGTCTCTCCTGGCTGGTAGGGTTTCTTCTGAGAAATCCACTAATAGCCTAATGGGGGTTCCTTTGTAGACTACCATCATTTTTTCACTGGATTTTAGGAGTTGCTCTTTATCTTTGATTTTTGACAGTTTTATAATGTGTCTTGGAGGTCTTTTTGCACTGAGATAATAATCTCTTGGCTTCATAAACTTGGATGTCCAATTCTCTCCTCAGGTGTGGGAAGTTCTTGGCTATTATTCATTTAAATAAACTTTCTGCAACTTTCCCTCTTCTCCTTCTGGAATCCTTATTATTCTGATTTTTTTTTTCTTTTTATAAAATCCTATGCATCATGCAGGTTCCACTCTTTTCTCAATCTTTTTTCTTTAATCTCTACTCATTGGGTTATTTAATTTTCTTGTCCTCTAACTCACTTATTCTGTCTTTCACTTGTTCTACTATTGTGTACATGCTCTCTATTGCATTTTCCATTTCATTCATTAAGTTCCTCAGCTCTACTCTCTAGTCTGTTGAGGGTGTATCACCAGACCATCTCATCCACCAGGGAAGTAAAGCACGAGCACACGTACTAGGACTGAAAGATGGTGAACTATGTCTTTGAAGGGTGAAGCCAAAGGAAACTTGGTGGAGGTCTGTAATGTCTGTAATGGTCTGTAATGGTCCTGATGTGCAAATTGGTTATCTGACCTGTGTATAGGGGCAAAAGACTAATTGAACCATTTAGTAACTGGTTCCCTCCAAAGTTTCCCTCAGGATAGCTGGCATGCTCACACACAAACCTACAAGTTTTATCTAGTAAAGTGAATGACTAGGGTCTTCAACCACAACTATTTCAACCTATTCTCAAACTTCAAATGGCTAAGAAGCCTGCCTTGCTAGCATGGAGCCGGGAGTGGAATGCAAGTGCCTAGTGGGCTACTTTTGGTAAGCAGAAGTAGTGCTACAAGATGAATCAAATGCTTGGTTAAGGTACCCAATGCCAAACCTCATTAGACCCCATAAAAGATATTGGTTGATATAAACAGGATAATGTCAATGGAAGTTGGAACCCACTAAGAAGTATGTAAACACCCACTTGCTGAATGACCTAGCCCTGAAAATGTTGGGAGTGATAGGCCCATACACAGCCATGGCTGGCATTTGGTGATGCATGCAAGAAGGATGGAAGCAAGTGGGGGGCAGGGAACATGGGTTCCCCCCAGGGCCACCACAGCCACTATGCCACAATGAGCAGGAAGGCCACTGTGGTGAGACTTGAAGCCTTGGGCATGGGCCCAGGTGGAGCTGCCACTGGTGCAGATCTTGGTGATAGTAGCAAATATTCAAATGAGAACTTTGAGGGCTGGGGGCACCTGCATGACTCATTGGTTGAGCTTCCAGCTCTTGACCTCAACTCAGGTCATGATTTCATGGTTCGTGGGATCAAGCCCCATGTTGGGCTCTGAGCTGACAGTATGGAGCCTGCTTGTAATTTTCTCTCTCTGCCCCTCCCCTGCTCTCATGTATGCACATGTAAGCACGCTCTCTCCCTCTCTTTCAAAATAAATAAATTTTTTAAAAACTTAGAAAAAAAAAGACTTTGAAGGCTGAAGTGGAGAAAGGTTCCATGTGAACAGCAATTGAACATGGGTTAGTTGGTCCTGAGAGATGGGCAAGCGCCTTTGTGAAAGAACAGGCAATTGCCTCCATTGTCTTCGGCCAATCAAAAGGGAGTCCATTCATATTTTTAAAAAATTCACCTAGAGGAGGATGGGGGCACAGTAGGCTTGTCTCATCCCAGGAATACAACTAGGTAACTATCAAATTATTCTAAATTCCCAAGAAACCAATCTGAAGATTGACAGAACAAACTCCATACCTAAAGGGGGAGAAGAAGCCACATCAAAGAAGGTAGGGAGTGTGGAGACGTGGTTCAGGGGAGAAAAGGATCACAGGTGCTGTGGAGAGTAGGGAGCCATGGTTGTGGAGAAGGGTGAGAGAGGTCAGAACACACAAGGGAACACAAAAAGACAAGATTTCCACAAAGCCATAGGGTGAGAAAATGACAGGGCTGCTTTCTATACATTCTTGCAACCAGTGAGTCTTAAAGCCCAAAGTTTTAAAGGTCAGCAGGCTGGACTGGGATAGAACCCTGAGGGCACTGCCCTGCTCCTGAAGAAAGGTGAGGCAAACAACCTAGGGGAAATGGCCTGGAAACAGTGACCTGAAGAATACCTGGGGCACACAAGGAGGGAGATTATTTTCTCTCCTTGGGGCACATCCCTAAAGGCAACATTCATGAAGAAGCCTCTACAGGGACAAAGGAGCTGGCTGGCACCATTTCCCTCCTCCACCCCTCAGCACAAGCACAGAGCCACCTGCTGGCAGCACGGCACAGACACTGGGGCCTAACTTTCTTACACCAAGCCCCAAACACCTGTGCTCTGGCATGACTGACCTTCTTGGTCAAGCTTGCCTCAGTCCCAGTGCAGCAGGCCCCTCCCCAAGAAGACTAGTACAAACCCCTGTCCATGCCACTCCCTAAAGCCTGAAATTTTAAAAGTTATCAGGCTGGGCTAGAGCTCAGAGGGCACTGTCCTGCTCCTGGAGAGAAGGCAGGTAAACAACATAGGGGCACACAGTGTGGAAACAGTGATTGGAAAAATGCACACGGGGGAATTATTCCTTCTTCTCAGAGTGCTTCCCTAAGAGACAGCATTCATGGAGAAGCTTCTAAGGGGACAAAGAAACTGGCTGGAACCATTTCCCTTCCCTACCCGACAGCATAAACAAAAAGCTAACCTGGGTAGCAGTCCAGCACTGACACTAGCTGCCTAACTTGCTTACATCTAGTCCCACACAACTGTGGTCTG
The DNA here is from genome assembly GCF_028018385.1 of Neofelis nebulosa. NCBI lineage: Eukaryota > Metazoa > Chordata > Mammalia > Carnivora > Felidae > Neofelis > Neofelis nebulosa. Next base: position 63,625,417 of record NC_080791.1, on the reverse strand, counting down.
GCGGGACTGCCCTTCTCAATCAAGCTTGACTCAGTCCCAGCACAGTGGGTCCCTACCCCAGAAGACCAATAGAAACCCCTACCAACACATCTCCTAACCACAGAGTTCTGCAGGGTCTCAGTTCTAGTGGAAGTAGTATAAGGTCTCATTTAACAAGCAGACCAGACCCCACCTAGTTAAAACTTGCCACATTCTGACCAAGGAGCAAACATTTTCCTAATCGGGGTAAGGAAACAGACATCCACATCCAGAAGACACAGGGAACTCCTTAAAATCAACAAAACTGGGCAACATCAAGACATATTTTAATTAAATTTGAAAAATAGAGTGATAAAGAAAAAATCCTAAACGCTGCAAGACAAAATAAGTCCTTAATTTACAAGGGGAAATCCATAAGGCTAGCTGCAGATTTCTCAACAGAAACTTAACAAGCCAAAAGGTAGTGGTATGATATATTCAAAGTGCTGAATGGTAAAAATCTTCAGCCAAGAATACACTATCCAGCAAGGCTATCATCAAAACAGAAGAAGAGATAAAGAGTTTCCTAGACCAACAAACACTAAAGGAGTTCATGACCACTAAACCAGCCCTACAAGAAATATTAAAAAGGACTCTTTAGTGCAAAGGAGAGACCAAAACTGACAAAGACAAGAAAGGAACAGAGAAAATACCCAGAAACAATTACAAAGCAAGTAATAAAACTGCACTAAATGCATATCTATCAATAATTACTCCAAATGAAAATGGACTAAACTCTCTAATCAAAAGATATAGGATGTCAAAATGGAAATAAACAAACAAACAAACAAACAAATAAATAAATAAATAAATAAAGAAGACTCATCTATACGCTGCCTACAAGAGACTCATTTTAGACCTAAAGACACCTGCAGCTTGTAAGTAAAGGGATGAAGAAACATTCATAACGCAAATGGGTGTCAAAAAAAAAAAAAAAAGCCAGAGTAGCAATACTTACTTATATAAGGAAAACTAGTTTTAAAACAAAGACTATAACAAGAGATAAAGAAAGGCACTTTATTATGACTAAGAAAACAATTCAACAAGAAGGTATAACAATTGTATGTTTACGCCCCCAACATGAAGCACACAAATACATCAAAAAATTAATAATACACATAAAGAAACTCACTGACAATAATACAACAGTAGGGGACTTTAACACCCCACTTACATCAATGGACATATCATCTAAGTAGAAAAACACTAAGGAAACAATGGCTTTGAATGACACACTGGACCAGAAGGACTTAACAGATATATTCAGAACATTATCTTCAAACAGCAGAATACACATTCTTTTCAAGTACACAGAGGACATTCTCCAGAATACATTACATACTAGGTCACAAATCAGGCCTCAACACATACAAAAAGACTGAAATCATACCATACCGAAACCAGATAAAGACTCCACTAAGAAAGACACCAGGCCAATATCCTTGATGAACATGGATGCGAGCACTGTCAACAAAATACTAGCAAAACAAATCCAACAGTACATTAAACGAATCATTCACCATGTTCAACTAGGACTTATTCCTGGGTTGCAAGAGTAGTTCAACATTCACAAATCAATCAATGTGATACACCATGTTAATTCAAGGAATGACAAGAACCATATGGTCCTTCCAATAGATGCAGAAAAAGCATTTGACAAAATACAACATCCATTCATGATAAAAACTGTCAACAAAGTAGGGTTACAAGAAGCATACCTCAACATAGTAAAGTCTATACATGAAAAACCCACAGCTAATATCATCCTTCATTGGGAAAAACTGAGAGCTTTTTCCTACCATCAAGAACAAGACAGGGATATCAACTGTCACCACTTTCATTCAACATAGTACTAGAAGTCCCAGCCTCAGCAATCAGAAAAAAAAAAAATCAAAAACATCAAAACTGGCAAAGAAGAAGTAAAACTTTCACTGTTTGCAGATGGCATGATACTCTATACAGAAAACCTGAAAGACCCCACCAAAAAGTTACTAGAATTGATACATGAATTCAATAAACTTGCAGACTACAAAATCAGTGTAAAGAAATCTGTTGCATTTCTATACACCAATAATGAGGCAGCAGAAAGAGAAATTAAGGAATCAACCCTATTTACAACGGGACCATAAACCATAAGATACCTACGAATAAGCCTAACTAAAGAGGTAGAAGATCTGTACTTTGAAAACTGTAAGACACACTGATGAAAGAAACTGAAGAGGTCACAAAGATATGGAAAACCGTTCCATGTTCATATGGATTGAAAGAACAAATACTGTTAAAATGTCTGTGTTACCCAAAGCAATGTACACATTTAATGCAACCCCTATCAAAATACTACTAGCATTTTTCAAAGAGCTAGAACAAACAATCCTACAATTTGTATGGAACCATGAAAGACTCTGAATGGCCAAAGCAACCTTGAAAAAGAAAAGCAAGGCTGGAGGCATCACAATTCCAGACTTCAAGTCATATTACAAAATGCAGTTTTCAAGACTGGTACCAAAATAGACACATAGACCAACAGAACAGAATAGAACACTCAGAAATGAACCCACACTCTATAGTCAATTAATCTTCGACAAAGCAGGAAAGAATATCCAATGGGAAAAGGACAGTCTCTTCAACAAGTGGTGTTGGGAAAACTGGACAGCAACTTGCAAAAGAATGAAATTGGACCACTTTCTTACACCATACACAAAAATAAATTCAAATGGATGAAACACCCTGATGTGACACATGAAACCATTCAAATCCTAAAGGAGAACACAGGCAGTAATCTCTTTGACATTGGCCATAGCAACTTCTTACTAGATATGTCTCCTTAGGCAAGGGAAACAAAAGCAAAAATAAACTATTGAGACTTCACTAAGATAAAAAGCTTCTGCATAGCAAAGGAAATAAATCTAAAAGACAACCTACGGAATGGGGGAAGATATATTTGCAAATGATATATCTGATAAAGGGTTAGTATCCAAAATATATGAAGAACCTATAAAACTCAACACTCAACAAATGAATAATCAAATTTAGGGTCGCATGGCTGTATCAGTCGGTAGAGCCTGTGATGCTTGATCTCGGGGTTGTGAGCTTGAGCCCCATGTTGGGTGCAGATTACTTTAAAAAATAAAACAATACTTTAAAAATGAATAATCAAATTTAAAAATGGGCAGAAGACATGAAGACATTTTTCCAAAGAAGACACACAGACAGCCAACATGAAAAGATGCTCAACATAACTCATCATCAGGGAAATACAAATCAAAACCACAATGAGATACCAACTCATACCTGTCAGAATGGCTAAAATCAAAAACACAAGAAATAACAAGTATTGACGAGGATGTGGAGAAAGGGGAACCCTCTTGTACTATCCGTAGAAATGCGAATGGTACAGCCACTCTGGAGACCGGTACGGAGTTTCCTCAAAAAGGTAAAAATAGAACTATCCTATGATCTAGCAATTGCACTAGCTATTTACACAAAAGATACAAAAACGCTAATTCAAAGGGATAAAAGCACCCCTATGTGTATCGCAGCATTATCTACAACAGCCAAATTATGGAAGGAGCTCAAATGTCCATTGACTGACAAATGGATAAAGAAAATGTGGTGTATATATATACAACGGAATATTACTCAACCATAAAAATGAATGAAATCTTGCCAATTGCAAGGATGGTGATGTAACTAGAGAGTATAATGCTAAGTAAAATAAGTCAGAGAAAGTCAAATACCATATGATTTCATTCATGTGTGGAACTTAAGAAACAAAACAAAGGAGCATAGAGCAAAAAGGAGAGAGAGGCAAACAAAGAAACAGATTCTTAATTATAGAGAACAAACTGATGGCCATCAGAGGAGATGGGTGTGGGGATGGGTTAAATAGTTGATGGGGATTAAGTAGTTCACTTGTTGGGACGAGCACCAGGTGATGTATGTAAGTGTTGAATCACTAAATTGTACATCTGAAACTAATATTACACTGTATATTAACTGAAATTTAAATAAAAATTTTTTAATTAAATAAATAATTTATTAAATTTATTTATTTAAATAAATATATATTAAATTATAATAATTATATATAAATATATTAATTATATAAATTAAATATATTTATTAATAAATAATTTATTAAATTTAATAAAATAAGTAAAAATAATATTGAATGTTTATTACTCATCTGTTTCTTAATCTTATAAGTTACAGCTTATAACTTTATTAATTTCAGTAATTTGTAGATTCTTTTGGCTTTTCTATATAAACAATTATTTTCAAATAAACACAATATTTTATTTAAAAAATTATAATAAAATAAGATAAAAATTGTTCAGCTCCAGAATTTCTGCTTGTTTCTTTTTTATGATCTAGTATCTTTGGTAAGTGTCATTTTATTTACGTATCTCCCCCTGATTTCCTTAAATAGTCTTTCTGAGTTTTTGTTGCTCACTGATTTTCTTCAAAACAGGTATTTCAAATTCTTTATCAGGAAGGTCACAAAATTCCATGCCTCTGAACTAGATAATTGAGAATTATTATCTTTTGTTAATGACATGTTAATGACATTTTTCATGTCCTTGTAGTTTTGCTGCTTTGCATCCGAAGTTGGAAGACACTTCCTTAAATCTTTACTAGTTCCCTTCAGTCAGAGTATTCTGTGTATTGGTACTATTATATCTGGGGTTTTCTCTACCTTTGTATGGATACAACTGCTCCATTGTCTTGCTCTCTTTTGTGGCAGAATTATTAATCTTTTAGGTCTTGTCTGGTTGTTACAATTCAGCAGATTGGCTACTGGAAACTTCTCTTTTGTTTTCCAGAAGGTGGTGCTATGGCTCAACTGTATGGTTTCTCTCTTCCTCACAAATCCTGATCTGTTTTGCTCACAGCACTCTAAAAGACTAGCTCTCACCACTGAACTCAGGAGCATGCACAGGAAGTCAGCCACAATGGGAGGTGGGGTGTATTTGTCACCTTAGCACTTGGTCATTGAGGGTGCCCTTGGACCTGCTGGGGAGATCCTTGGGTGAGGTTCTCCCAAGAGGCTCATGGTGGTGGTGGGGGGGGGGGAGGGGGGAGGGACTTCCTGCTGAATTCTTGACTGTAATCAACAGGGACCATGTCCCTTTAAAGTCCTTTGATATTCTTCTTTCCCAATCTCTTCTCCCTTCTCCCAGTCCTGACTTGATACTCTGGGATGAATACCCAAAAATGGATTTCTCCAGCCATGTCCCACACAATTGGGAGTAGATGGGCTATCTACTGTCCTTTAGCCCCACTGGAGAGGTCACTGCCAATGGATAGTTCCAGTCCACCAATGTCAGCAAATTTGTGCAGAAATCTCCCATCAAGAGGGCTGGATTTCTGCAAATTCTTTCATCTGTGAGTATCTGCCCAGGACACCACATTCCAGGTTTTTTCCTGAATGTGGCCAGGGGGCTGGGGCAGACTTGCTGGTTTTGCTGGTTCCATGGCCCATACTGAGGTCTTCTGCCTATTACCAGATTCACAGGAGGATGAGACTACTCCCATGTCCCTTGGCCTATGGTGCTGTATCTCACAACTCCCACTGAGGCACTTTTGTTCACAGATGGATGTCTAATAAGTTGTTTTAAAAGGGAGCCAAAAAAGAGAAACATCTTATACCACCATGATGCTGATATCTGCAAGTGAGTTAAAGGACAGGACAGTAAATAAATATCATAAAATGGCCTAAGAAGAAGTGACAGAAAGACAGGAAAGAAACCACTCAACACAGGTTTGACAGAAACTTAAGAGAGGAAATATAATTGGTGGTGCCACTCTTGTTTTTTGTTTGCTATTGAATATTTTTTTTAAATTTTTTTCTTTTTGTTTTCAAGTTTTTATTTAAATTCAAGTTAGTTAAGATACAGTGTAATATTAGTTTCAGGTATAGAATTTAGTGATTCATCACTTACATACAACACCCAGTGCTCATCACAGCAAGTGGTCTCCTTACTCTCCATCACTCATTTAACCCTTCCCTCTACCCACCTCCCCTCCAGTAATTCTGTTGGATCTCTGTAGTTAAGAGTCTGTTTCATGGTTTGCCTGTCTTTTTCCCCCTATGTCCATCTGTTTTGTTTCTTAAATTCCCATATGAATGAAATCATATGGTATTTGTCCTTCTCTAACTTATTTCACTTAGCATAATACTCTAACTCCATCCACATCATTGCAAATGGCAAGATTCCATCTTTTTTTCTTTTTGTTTTCTTTATTTTCTTTTTTTTTTTTTTGTGGCCACTCTTGGTTTTATTTTATTTTATTTTTTTAACATTTATTTATTTTTGAGACAGGGAGAGACAGCATAAACGGGTGAGGGTCAGAGAGAGAGGGAGACACAGAATCAGAAACAGGCTCCAGGCTCTGAGCTGTCAGCACAGAGCCTGATGCGGGGCTGAACTCATGGACCGCGAGATCATGACCTGAGCCAAAGTCGGATGCTTAACCGACTGAGCCACCCAAGTGCCCCAGCCACTCTTGGTTTTAAAACAAACATCAGTCTATCAAACTCATGCATATTTCCAAACTCCAACCCTCAGCTTAATGCTCTCCATGTAATCAATTCTGTGTAATAGGAAATGCCAAAAGCCAGGCTTCAAGGTGCAACTCACCCTGGTAACTAAAAGGCAATCCATGTTGAGAACACCCACAGGATGTCTTGCCAAAAGAAGAAGAAGAAGAAGAAGAAGAAGAAGAAGAAGAAGAAGAAGAAGAAGAAGAAGAAGAAGGAGGAGGAGGAGGAGGAGGAGGAGGAGGAGGAGGAGGAGGAGGAGGAGGAGGAGGAGAAGGAGAAGGAGAAGAAGAAGTTGTTCTAACAAAATATATTCATTGGAACAATGAAAGGAGGAAATGAGAAAGCCTTGGAGACTTGGATCTTTAGTACATTCACCCTTTGGCTATGTGACTTCTAAGGTCATAACACAGGCTAACTGAGTGTCTTTTCTTCCCACAGCCATGGCCACAGCGAGGTCCACCCCTGATGAGCCCTTGCTCAGAGGCAAAAGAACACATGATCTCCAGGAGATGTTGACAGAAGTAGGACTGGCACTCGAGTACTGGTTGCCCAAGTTGCAGGAACACCTAGGTGTGACTTGTACCCAGGCCTTACAACACCTGGAAGAAAAAGACCTCCAGAAGCTGAAATCTCAAGCACGACATTCCTGGGAGAAAAAAGCCCTGGAGATGCTTCTTAACATGTCACACTCAAATAGTCTTTCAGAGTTACAGGAGTCTCGGCTGGAGATGATGAAGAAAATGCAGAAGCATGCAGAGCAGACACTGCAAGAGCTAAGAGACTTGCTGTCAGAAGGGAGGCAGCAAGAGGAAGAAGCAGTGAGGAAAAAACAGGCAGAGCTGAGGCAGGCAATCGGGATCCCTGACGAATACTGGCCACCTCCCCAAAAGTCCCTACAAGAAGTCATAGAAAACAGTCAGAAACAACTCAACCTCATGGAGGGGACATTGTCTCACAGGCAGAACCTCCCAGATGGAGATCTGGTGAGATGGGCATCTGGAGGGTTGGCTCTGCAGGGAATTTACAAAACTAGCGATGAAAGGGGTTTGATAGAGAAGAGAGAGGAGCTACTCAGTGTCCCAAAGAACTTCTCACTCTTTGGCCCTGAGCAGGGCACACGGATGGAAACAAGAGAATTTACATCTTCTCAAGCAGAATCCACATTCACCCAGACTATAGAGAAGCTGGGCTTCAGTGCAACTGCCTCAGCCAAAGGTAAAGGTTGGGGATTTAGCCTGAAAGCGAGTGTACATCACAGCATACATTCAGAATCTAAGAAAACCCAACAATCACATTCTGAGCACTCTTATTTTTGCTCAACCAGGTTCAGCTACATCCCGCTGGCTTCCTGCCACTTTCCCACTGATCAGCTCCAGTTATCCAAGGCTGCTGTCCAGGAACTAAAATGCATTGAAGACCTTCTGGGTCAGTCTGCAGGCTCAGACAGACTCCTTTTGCTAAAGTCCAGGACTAAAGCCTTCTTCCACAGGTTTGGCTCTCATGCTAACCAGGGCCCTCTGCACTTGGGAGGAATCTACTGGTGGAAAGCCATTTCAGAGGGTTTCCAAAGTGAACAGCTGGCAGAAGTGAAACAGCAGTCAGCCAAGGCCCTGGATATTTACATAAGGGGCAGCTACAGTGGCTTTGGAATTAAAGTTGCTACAGACGTGGCTGTGACAGACTCTCATTCAAAAGAAGACTCTCAGAGCAAAAGCTCCCAAAATCTCCAAACCAAAATCCAATTATCTATGGCCCAGACAGGTGGCCCACCAGAAGCAAATGACCTTTTCCAGTGGAAAGCTGGCCTAGTTGCCAGTAATCGAACCTGGTGTGTCATTGACCGGGGAATTCAACTGGTGCCCGTCTGGGACATCATCCTCTCCAGCCACAGAAGTGATTTTAAAGATCCTCTTCAGGTAGCTATGTGCCTGAAAGACAGCTACACTGCTCTGACTGGCCTCACTACCCAGATCCAGAGTGGAGAAGAATTACTCAGTGTTGTGAAGAAGGCCAGGGTTTTCCTAGAGGATGTGAAATCCTGGGAGGTATCTGACCCTGAAGAGCAGCTTAAAAAACTGATAAGTTTCATGCAAATGTTGAGTCAAAAACTAAAAAGTTATGACACTTGGATTCACATATGCCTGACAGATAGAGATCTGCAGAATTTTCTGGTAAACACTGTCAACTTTTGCAAAAGGTATTCCATTTATGAAACAAAATTTATTAAATCTCAGTTGCGCAGCCTTTTGGATCCTCACATCTATAGCGTGACAAACTTTCCTCAGGCTCATTCCATCATGCAGTGGATCTTCAGGTCAGAGTCAGAGCAGGAGTATATCAACATCTCCCAATTTTCTGAATTAATTAAAATCTTTCAAAAAACCAAAAATGACTTCATGGAAGTGAAGATTAAGTCCAAGTCCCCAGAAATAGTGGAGGAAGCACAAAGAAAGGCCACGTATGAGGTCAGCCTGTCTCTTCGATGCTTCTTGAATTACCTCCAAGAAACAGAGCAGCCAGACATACAGCTCTTGCTACTTTCCATTGCAACTGGCGCAGGTTACCACATGGTAAATAAGACTTTTCAGTATCTCCTGGGGTGTGATGAGTTAGACTTTCTAGTGCATGAAATGCAAACTGCCCAAGACAAATACCAGGAGCTCAAAAATATTTGCAGCCACAGGGCTCAGGCATTCCTGGTGCTCACAGGTCTGACAGCCACTGTTGGAGTTACAGCTGTTTCTCCAAAGGAGAAAACACAACGTTTGACATTTATAAGACAGTACATGGGACAATCATTGACTAAAGAAGTTGTAGATGTCCTCACCAAACCTGGAGCAGATCATGACTGGGTAAACCTAGAGAAAGACTTGAGTCTGCTCATTGATGGGAATTATGAAGCCACCACCCTTTCATTGAAAATGGATGAAGTGAGAAAACATTTGCAAAGTATCTTCCATGAAAAGGAACTGCCTCATGAACCACATGATAATGAAAACAACAAATGGGAGGCCACAGAAAATGGAGCTTTCTTAGAATTGCTCCAGCGTCTAGGCCTAGAACACTACTACCCAAAGAGGATGAGCAGAGCTAATTTCCATCTGATCTACAAGACTTCTGTGTACAACACCCAGCCCAGCTCTGAACGGGAGCTTCCCTTCTACTTCCTACAGAAGCTACTGATGTTGGATTATGGGCTGAGATATCTGGTCTTCAAAGATGATGGAAACACAGAGAATCAAGTCTATCTAAGTGCCTCAAAACAGAAAAATGAGGTTTTTGATCCATATGATGATTTTTTTGAAGACAATGATAGTCCCACTAATCCTTCAGATACTAATTCCAGACCCCATATTCACCCTATGGATATTCAGATGGCAATTCTTCACTGTGCTGATGATTTTGCTAGACAATATATTCTGGCCAAACTTTCCATTTGCCAGTTTGCCCTCCCTCTTCTTATACCTAATCCTTGCAATTCTCAAATTGAATTCTCTCTTTGGTCTCTCAGTCAAATTAGGAGAAGCTGGCAGCAAGCAAGGAAATCAACAAAAGAGGCAAAGAACAATTACAAGAATCAGCAAATGTGTCGTGTCTCTACCCCCATTGTGTCCTTTGTTAGGGTTGGAAATGGCTTCTCTGCTTCCAAATCTCAGATTATGAACTGTATTCTCAGTAAACGTAAACATGATATCTTTTTTCATCGCCATTGCAGAGGGAGTAGCAAAGACTGTCTCTTGATGGGGGGTGTAGTGGAAATCTGCTGGTTCTGTCCTGGGGGTGAAGATGAGGACAGATTTGACAACTGTCTGACCTTCACCAATCTTCATGGAGATGCCAAGGAACATGAGAAGCAACTCACCTTCCTGCAGGAGATCTCTTCTCTCATTGTAGTCCTCATGGCAACTTCTGATGGCAATCGAGAAAACCGAAAAATTATCCGTGGCCTGTGTGAGCTATCCAAACCTTTGATCTGTCTGCTTGATGACAAAGAAAAAACCACAGCCAGTAATTCTGGCCAAAAAGTGAGAATTGGGATCAGGAACAGAAATGAGGCAGAATTAACAGAGGAGCTCAAAACTACAATCAGACATCTGCTAGAGCTCTCTGACACTACTTTTAGCTTAGAGGACTGTGCCCAGATTGCTCGTAAGCAAGGATTCCTTATTGATGAAGACCAGAGAGACTGCAAGGAAGCCAAAGAAAAGGCAGAGGTTCTCATGGCCCTATTAGGAGAAATGCAGATATCTCAGATGAAGGAAAACTTACTACCCCTTCAGGGACACCTGTGGCATCTTTGGTGTAAAAAGGACAAAGAACTCTATCATCTGAGAGAAAAGGGAAATCGGAGCATTGAACAACACAAGAGTGAGATTGAGGCAGAAAAACAAATAATACGCCAGCAACAATTGACCAGAGCCTTTCCTCTCAATGAGTTAATGCAATCTGTCCTTGAAATTATCCAAAACCATTCAGAAACTCATACCAAACTCTACTTCTTACAATGGCTGAGTGTGTCTTTGGACAACCTGACTGCAGGACACTTGGAAAAACTGAATGAAAAGAAAAAGGCTTTGTGGTCACTGGTACAAACAGAAAAGAAAAAAGCACCAAAGAACACCTCCCTGAAACACTGGCAAAATGAGATAGAAGCTATTTCTACAGAGATTACTGACTGCACCTTGGGAATTGAACAACTTCTCAGAGAAATAGGCCAGATCTATGAAGTTCTGGAAGAAACTTTCCCCACAAAAGATAACCTTTTTCTCTCCCTTCCCCAGATTGCTGCAGATCTAATGATATCTGGTCTTCCCATTGAGCTGATGGATGGGGATGCTTCATATGTGCCTCTAAAGTGGGTAGCAGCTATTTTTGACAAGGTCTCTGAGAAACTTGGAGACAAACGACTGTTTGTTCTCTCTATCCTTGGCCTGCAGAGCTCAGGGAAGTCCACCCTGCTGAATGCCCTTTTTGGGCTGCAGTTCACTGTCAGTGCTGGGAGGTGTACCCGGGGTGCCTACATGCAGCTCCTGAAGGTGGAGGAGACATTCACAGAGGAACTGGGCTTTGACTTTGTGCTTGTTGTGGACACAGAAGGACTTCGGGCCCCAGAACTCAGCAGCAAATCCCAGAATCGTGACAATGAGCTGGCAACCTTTGTTATTGGACTTGGAAACTTGACTCTGATTAACATTTTTGTGGAAAATCCATCAGAAATGCAAGATATTCTACAAATAGCTGTCCAAGCCTTTCTGAGGATGAAACAAGTAAAAATCTCTCCTAGCTGCCTTTTTGTCCATCAGAATGTGGGGGAAGTTACAGCTAAAGACCAAACTATGGAAGGACGAAGGCGGCTAGAGCAGAGATTAGATGAAATGGCAGCAAAAGCAGCTGAACAAGAACAGTATTCAGATGTAACCCGATTTAGTGATGTCATTAAGTTTGATGTCAATACTCATGTCTACTACTTTGCTCACCTCTGGGATGGCAATCCTCCAATGGCCCCTCCCAATCCTCGCTACAGCCACAATGTCCAGGAACTGAAGAGTAGAATTCTTCTGACAGCCAAACAGGAATCTAGGGGAGGCATCATGAAGATATCAGATGTAAAATTCCGAGTCCAAGATTTGTGGAGAGCCCTGGTCAATGAGAACTTTATTTTCAGTTTCAGGAACACACGAGAAGTCATGGCCATGAGCAAATTGGAAACAATGTATAACTACTGGACCTGGGAGCTGAGGAGTCATGTGCTGGGCTTGCAGAACCAGCTAATCAACCAGATTCAGAATGGGAAAATCCAAACATTCAGAAAAAGCACATTTAAGGCGCCAGTCACAGAAAAATATGAAGCCATCAAGCAAGAACTTGAAAAATATTTTAATGAAGATCCAGATAGTGAAATACTGGTTCAGTGGAAAGCAAATTTTGAAAATAGGCTAATGATCCTTACAGAGGCACTTATTTTAGAAAGCCAAAAAAAAGCTGATGAACTTATTAGTTTTAAGAAAAGTCAAGAAAAACTGGACAGCAAAAAGTCAGGTTATGAAAAGGAATTATTAGAAAAAAGCCGAAGGTCGGCTTTAACTGTCAAAGGCACAGAATTGAGTGAGGAAGAGATACATGAGAAGTTCAATCAACTTTGGGACAAATGGGTCTATGCTGTGTCCTCAACTCTCCCTCCAGTCACAGAGCCTAACATTGATGTGGATTCTGAAAACATCCTTTTGGAGTATTTCAAAAAGGAGAGAAATATTGTAGACACACTGAAGGAAAATCCTGGAGAAAAGTTTCAAATCAAATATGACAAACATGTCAAAATGAACATGAAATATTACATAATTACAAGGACATTAGAGGGCTATGATAAAATGTCCATAGATAAGACTACTGACCACATTATTTCAAGATATACTGAAACTATTAAGAATATTTGGACACAACAGTGTGATTACAATCCAAATTATTTCCATGAAATCCTGAGAATAATAGATGAGGAAGTGAAATCTGCAAACACTGAGGGAAGATACACATTTACAAGTAAATATGAAATTGATTTATCTTTTTGTTTATTCCAAAAAGCATCAGAGACTTTTAAGAAGATGCACAGGGCATTCAAGAGAGCAAATGATCCTGTAAACTATCTGGAAAGTAAGAAAGAGGATTTCTTCATGAGTTTTAAGATATCTTGTCAAGGAGCAACTTCAGTCAAAACATTTGTTGATTTTCTGTGGCACAAACTCACTCCTGCTGTCTCTACCACCATATGGGAAAAAATGGTCCTCAAAATTGCTGGGGACATGCGAGCTAACTGCCCAGCATTCAACGGAAACAAGTCTAACCTGGAGAAACATATTCTCATCTCTCTGGCAGAAGAAGAAAATTTTGATAATTACTGGGATTACCTTCATAATTCAGAATCATTTTTTAGGAATTACATTCAAAACCATATTAAAACATATTGTTCAGACAAAGGAAGTGAAAAAATAAAGACTTTTTTAAAAACAACTTTAGATGATATCAAGACTGCCATCCTCTCAGCTATTCATAAATCCACAGTAATAGCCAAAGATAAAAGCAGCACTGTGTCTGGGTGGTTGGATTTGTTCTGTGATCACCTGGGGAGTAATGTGATCTTTCCAAGAAAAGACTTGATAAGCATTGAACACCAAGAGATAAAAGATATTGAGTTTCTCAAAGAAGCTATGAGTGAAGCTTTGGATCCCACAATGAAGAGAGTAGAAGAGAACTATTTGAATATGTCTGAACAAGAAATGATTCTGGCAGTTCAGAAAATGCTCTCTGAACATCTCTCTGGCTGCTGGAAACAGTGTCCCTGCTGTGGAGCAATTTGTACAAACACAATCCCTAAACATGAAGGAGACCACAGTGTTCCCTTCCACCGTCCTCACGCTGTTAGTGGAGGGTATTTTTACAAAACAGACAATTTTGTCATTGATTGCTGTACTAATTTGGTAGCAAGTGATCTTCTATTGGTTTTGAGAGATGACTGGAAAGTCCCATATAAGAACTATCGACAGGCAGGAGGGGAGTATGCCATGTGGAGCATCACCCCAGACTCATCTACCCAGCCATACTGGAAATGGTTTGTCTCTCACTTCAGATTAAAGCTAGAAGAAAAATATCAGAAAAAATTTATAAATAAAGGTAAAATCCCTGATGCATGGGACAATATAAAAAAGCAGGATGTGCTCGATGACTTGAAAAAACAGTAAAACTCAATGAACCCCAATACTCAGACAATCCTAAAATACCTCCTCCTCACAGTAAGAATCCTCATTATTACCTTTTTTCAAATGAAAAATCTAAAAATCAATCAATTAACTTTAAGTCTTGTGAAAAGACTTCATTTTTCATTGCCTCAATTCCTTCTGGCTCAAAAACATATTTCTAAAATATACGAACATATGATAAAATCAAATAAGACCCATTTAAAATATCTACTGTACATTTTAAACTATTCAGAATGTTTTTATTTTGAAATATATAATGTTATATAAAGTTTCAGAGAAAGTCATTTTCATAGGAGGAAAACAAAATCATTGGAGACTACTACAAATTTACAAATTTCTATAGAATAAATATATGGATATTTCATACAATATTGACTGGAAGCTACCAAAAGCCTTTTTTTCTTTAATCCTCTGAAACTGTGAGAAAAAGTTACTAATCCTCAAATGGAAAAACATTCATGGAAAATTCATGATCCCCAAGCATAGCAATATTTAGGCATATTCTGTTCTGGAGAGGAATAAAACAGAGACTTTACCAGAATAAAGTCTGCATCAATTCAAGAAATGTTATCAAGCAAATATAGAAAACAGAAATCAAATAACTGTTCTTCTCATTTAATCCTCACCCTCTTCTTCCCTGGCATCTTGCCTATATATGTTAAAAAAAGGAGGGGGGGGAGGGTCACAAGAGCTTAGGTATTCAAAGCTTGGTGCTATATACAAATCTAAGATAAACTGGCTTTTGGAACATAATTTATGACCAGGTAACATAATTTATGACCAGCTAAAAAGGGCCATTTTAATTGAAGCTGTGGATAGGGTCAAATCTGATTAAGCCAATGATTATTTTTTTTAAAAAAACTATTTCTTTAAGAATAAAATATCAACTATTCCTTTAAGAATAAAATATCAAAAACTATACAGTTTTTTGGTTCTAATATTTTAATAAGTAATTCTTTTTATACATTCAAGTATAAGGAAATACTCATCTCCACATTAGGTGATAAGTAACTTTTCATACTGTTTAAGTCATAGGGTCATGATCAGAATAAAAATGACAATCACTCTGAAGCTAATCAAGGACGTGAGAGGGGAAAGAAATAGCCATTCTACAAACCTACACCTTCTAAAACAATGACTTACACTAGGTTCTCAAAGCTGATGATCTAAAGGAATCCTGATACAAAGAAGAAAATTTATGTCGGACATAAGGGCATCCATTGGCTTCTATTTAAGACACACTATCAACCCCTCCATAGCCAGTGAAAACAAACAGCACAGGGAACCAGAGTCAAAGGACTGGAATCTTTAAAGTTAGGAGATAGGAGTAATGACTCTGCTGTTTTATTACTCAAAAAGTTTTCCAGAATACTATCAGTTTCAGGTAAAATGACCCATGTCTCCAAAAGAAATCCTGGAACAGAAAAATTATAAAGGATAAAGGAAACAGGTATTCTTGAACAGCACAATTTTCCTTTTGTTCTCTGGAAAATAATCGCTTTAAGAGTTGGAAGGACCTACCAATATGATTAAGTTGAAATGGTGATGGAAACAGAATCCCTGCATGGTTCTTGTCTCGCAAATCACTGCATCCTCAAAAACTGCAATGTTCAGTTAACATTTGCTGAATGTTTTTTGTATTTGTTTAATGAATCCAAAATCACCTTTAAGAAGTATTACATGTCATGTATTAACTTTGATTTTCAAGCCAAAATTGTGTGTAAATAAAGATCTTTGACAAATTCCTCAGGCATTTAAGCAGTATGATTATTCAATGAGATTCAGACACTATGCTCAAGAAATCCCAGATAAACTGGCAAGAAGTAAATTGGGATAGAGAAAAGATGACTGTATAGGAATGGAGTTTTCTATGATAGTAATGGAGAGTGTAAAAATCAATTTTTATTTTTTTTCCCCTTGCCTCAAAATTGTAATTCCCTTGAATCATTCTAACCCTTTAGTAAGGTCTGGGAGTGTTGTGGTACATGAGTGAACAAGGAAGGGAAGGAAAGTGTGTGTATCACCATTGATATTATCATGATAATTATTAATACTGCTATCTTTGTAGCAGTGGTACCTGTGAGGCCTTGGGCATGTAATTTAACTTCTCTGTGCTCAAGTGCCCTATCTGTAAAATAGTACATTTCTCATGCAGTTGTTGAGAGAAATAAATGAATTGCTGTATATAAAGCATTTAGGACAATGGCATATACATAGTAAGTACCCTATAAGTAATTATTATGTTATACTCCCTCTCTCAGGTTCCTTCTTCCTTTGCTTTTGCGTAACATTTTATTAGAATCACATTGATAGGTTAAGATAGCCTCATGTGACTAAGGTTCATTGGCAGGAATATTTAACAAGGACTCCTTGGGAAATCATAATTAGGACACAGTAAGTTCTCAATAAATGTGATTATCACTTATAGCTCAAAATGCATCTCAAGATATCAATGTCCTTTGATACTTTGTGAGTAGTTACAATGATTTCAAATACTAATCAACCAATCAAAAACGTAGAGGAGTCACTGCCAAAATTGTTTAGCAATGTGAAAACAATATGTCTTAAATTCCTCAGAAGCAGGCCTAAGGCATAGACTGACATAAAAGTGACTAATTACAAAACTTATCCCAGTAAAAATGAATAAGGGGAAGCAATGAGGGAAAGGTAATTTAAGGTGAGGGAATAAATAAGTAGGTTTAAGTCAAGTTTTAAGAGTTAGGGAGTGTAGCTTGCAGTTGTAGTTAAGAACACAAAAATCAGAAGTTAGATTGCTTTTACATAGGGCCTCCACAATTTCCTGGCTGTGTGATCTTGAATGAGTTCCTCAACCTGTCTCTGCTTTATTTTCTTCACCTATAAAAGGGTGCCAGCTCACGGAGGTGCGAGGATGACTTGGGACAACGTACATGCCTGGCACACAGTACACGTTCTAATGACGTTCGGTGGCAGTAGTAGTAGCATTAGCAGCAGCAGCAGCAGCAACAGCAGCATAAGTCACATTAATAGAATTACAGTAATTATTAACATTATTGTTATCATTGCTATTCTACTAAAATGTAGTTATGCCTGTAACTTGTTCTGAACTCTAAGTTCTGAAAAAAGAGGGTCCATGTCTTGCTCATTTCCATATGCTCAGTATCTTGAATGGTACTTACCACAAGTGTCGGTGATAAATAATGACTCTTAAATATAATGGACAAGGTTTCTACATATTGGAGGTGAAGGTGATGACAGGTGGAAGGAAAAGAAAGAAACTGAAGATGGTTCTAATATTTCACACAGTGATAATGCAGCTAAATTAACTAAATAAAGGTCACCAATGGCCTCTGCTTTGTTAAATCCACTTTTTTTTTTTACTTTCAATAATCTTATTTGATCTACCAACATCATTTTATCACTCTCACCTCCCTGAAACACTTTCTCCACTAGGATTTGAGAATACTGCACCCTTGTTTTCCGCCTCCAGTCACTCTGCTGTACTGGTTCTTCCTCTACTATTAGAACTCTCAATGCTAGCATACTCTGAGGACTCAATCTTTGGTCTTCCTTCTATATCTAGACTCTCTCTCCCTCTTAATGTGTCACCTGTCCCCAAGGCATTAAAGAGCACCCATACATTGACGACTCCGAATATATATGTCTCACCAATACTTCTTTCCAAATGTCAAACACTTGCCTATTCAACACCTGCACTTGGAAGTCTTAAAGACATCTCAAGTATAACACGCTCAAAACTGGATTTTAAATCTCCCCTCACCTGAAACCTGCTCTACCCACAGCCTTCCTCATCTCATTTAAAGGGAAATTCATTGTGTCAATCCCCCAGGCCAAAAAATACTCTGATTCATCCATAATTCATCTCACCCCTCTCATTCATTGGTAAACCCTGTGGGATCTACTTTCAAAATATATCAAGATCTAACCATTTATCACCACTCCACTGCAAGCACTGAGGCTCAACAGCCTGCTAACAGATTGCCATATCTATAGCCTATTCTCCAGAAGGCAGTCAGAAAGCTTTCTTAAGAATTTATGCTAGATCATTTCAATCTTTTGCTCAAAACCCTGAAATAGCTCCATTTCTCATTCAGTGTGAAAGCCAAAGTCACAAGAGTCATCAAGGCTCCTGGTTACTGTTCTGATCTACTCTCCTACTTCTATCCTCTTTGGCCACTCACTCCAACCATACTACTTGCTATTCCTCAAACATTCATTGTTCGGACCTTAGCTGTAGGTCTTACCTCTACCTGAAGGAATATTCTTCCCCCAGATATCCAATGTGAAAACTCCCTTATGCTCCCAAATACTTCTAAGACTTTGCTCGTACTTCATCTTATGAATGAGACCTTTCCTAGACCACCCTAATTAATAAAACAGTCTGCACCCCTACCTTACCTCTGGCATCCAGGTCCTTATGTATGACTTTTTTGTTTTTAAACTTACCATCTTCTGGACTCTATCATATACTCATTTGTTATTTCATTTTATTGTCTAGAATATAAGGTCCATAAGAGCAAGAGATCTCTTTTGTTAACTGTGACACCCTTGGCACCTACCACAATGTATACTTAGTTCAATAAAGGTACACAATAAATATTGCTGAATGGATAAATAAATGAATCAATCTGTTTTAAAATGAACAGAGTTGGGGTGCTTGGGTGGCTCAATCAGTTAAGCGTCTGACTCTTGATTTCGGTTCAGGTCACGATTTTATGGTTTGTGAGTTTGAGCCCCACGTCGGCCTCTGCACTGACAGTGTGGAGCCTGTTTGGGATTCTTGCTCTCCTTCTCTCAGTGCCTCTCTCTCTCTCTCTCTCTCTCTCTCTCTCTCTCTCCCTCTCTCAAAATTATAAATAAAACAAAAAAAAAACTGAACAGATTTGTTTTTTCATGTGATTTCAAATTACTCTCTCAGGCTCTTTGCTTTCAACCTAAAGAACTTCCTTTAGTATTTCTTTGAGATGTGTCTTCTAGCAACAGATTCTCTCATGTTTGTTTACCTGGAAATGTAGTTTGCCTTCATTTATTTAAAGGCAGTTTTTCTGGAATAAGATTCTTGATAAATACCTTTTTTTTTCTTCTAGCACTTTGAACATACCATCCCACTGCCTCCTGGCCTCCACTGGTTCTGGTGAGAAGTTGACTATTAATCTTATCAGGGTTCCCTTATACAAGATAAATCCATTTCCTCTTGCTGCCTTCAAAATTTTCTCCTCCTTTTTAGTTTTCAGCATTTGGACATGTAAATTAATATTTATAAATAAATTTGAAAAGTTTTTTAGCCATACTTCTTCAAATACTTTTTTGCACACCTCTCTCTCTCTCTCTCTCCTTTCCTTCTGGTATTTACATTATATATGTGTTGGCATGCTTAATGTGTCCCACATTTTCCTGAGTTTCGGTTCACATTTCTTCATTCTTTTATTCTCTGTTCTCAGATTATACATACTTGCATAATCTCTATCAGTCTACCTTTAAATTTGCTAGTTCTTTCTTCTGCTGGTTCATATCTACTGTTGAGCTCCTCTAGTGAATTTTTCATTTCAGCTATATTTGTCCCCCACCTTATCCACAGGGGATACATTCCAAGCCCTCCAGTGGATGCCCGACACCACAAATAGTCCAAATTCTATATATACTATGTTTTCTCAGATACATACACACCCATGATAGTTTAATTTATAAATTAGGCACAGTAAGAAATTACCAATAACTAATAATAAAATAGAAAAATTATAATATGTTGTCGTAAAAGCTATGTGAATGTGGTCTCTCTCTCTCAATATCTTATTATACTGCACTTACCTCCTTCTTCTTGTGATAACGTGAGATGATAAAATGCCAATGTGATGAGATGTAGTAAGGTGAATGACATAGACATTGCAATGTAGCACTAGGCTACTACTGACCTTCTTTTGATGTATCAGAAAGAGGATCATCTGCTGCCAGACACAGTTGACCATGGGTAACTGAAACCACAGAAAGCAAAAGCATGGATGGAGGGGAGGGGGTGGATTGTTCTATTGTACTTTTTAAACTCTAGAATTTCCATGGGTTTTTATAATTTCTTTTTATTGATATTCTTTATTTGATGTGACATTGTCATCATACTTTACTTCTCTAATCCTGCTTTTATTTAGTTCTTTGAACATTTTATAATGGCTACTTTGAAGTCTTCTACTCTAATTCTAATATCTGATTGCTCTCATAGGCAGTTTCTGTTGTCTGCTTTTTTTTCTGTTGTATGAGTCATACTTTCCTCTTTCTTTTAACATCTTGTAATTTTTGGTTGCCAAGTAGACATTTTAGGCAATATATTATAGCAAGGTGGATATTGGTCCCCTTTATGGGTCTTGTTATTATTTGTGTGCTTAGTGACTGGCTGGACTGTTTTAATGAAGTGGATTCTCTACTCTCTTCCCCCCATTCTGCCTCTTTTGCAGTCTTATGCCTCTGATGCTCTTCCTCAGAGAATGCAGCCCTGGGGTGACTGGTTTTAGCAGGATTCTATTTGTCTCTTTCTCTGATCTGTTCAGTTTACCACCACCTTCAAAATGACACCCAGCTGGACTCCACTAATTCCTCTCCGAAGTTTCCATTCTTTTCAACAGTGCCCTGGGGCATAAGAGGTTTCACAGTCTGCTCCAATAAACTGTGAGCAGGGTTAGTTTTTAAGACCAATCTTTGAGGGTTTTCTCCTGACCCCAGGGTGAGTCTTCCTGTCTCTTTCCCTAATTCTCTTTGTCAAACTACCTGACCTATAGTTTAGCGTGTTACTGTCATAGAGTTATTAGCTTCCCCTTAACTCTTACCACAAAAATCTCCATTGTTTTCAGAAGCACCCTTAGGTTTTAACTTCCCCTCACACTCTTTTAAATAAAGTCAATTCTTTAGGGGAGAGCTTCAGGGCTCTCTGTTCTTATGAACTGCCTATTCACCTAAAAATCTCTGAGCTACTCCATAGGCACTGAGTAAGGGCAGCAGTCTTCAGTCTTCTTGGCTTGCCCTTCCCAGCATAGAACACATTCCCTACAAGTGAGCTGAGGTCCCAATATATTCAGCCTGCCATCCCTGTGGTAGAACCTCCACACCTATGGGTGGGGCTAGGTGGAAGAAGGGAGCCCTAATTTCTCAGCAGCAGTCTCTTACAAATTAGCCTCTACAACTCGAAATTGGAGGGGATGAAAAATGCTGGCCACCTGCCCCTCCCAGTAAAATACCCTACACCTCTTCACTGGGAGCTGAGGGAAGAGGGAACCCCATCTTCTCATCCACATCTGCTTACAGTGGAAGGAAGGAGTGGGTCATGGATCATGCCACAGACTCTTTTGCTGTTCTTACCAACTTTTAATAGAGTTTCCTGAATAAAATGTCCTTCATTTGCTGTATGGCCTTAAGATAATTCCCAGAAACTTATCATTGGTTGATTTTTTAAATAAATTTCACCAGCTATACTATTTCACTGAGAAATGGTTCCATGAAGTTCCTCACACTGCCATTGTAGAAGCAGACCTCTTCGAACACAGGCAGCAACCTCTTTCACCTCACACACAGCAACTTCTTACTAGACACATTGCCAGAGGCAAGGGAAACAAAGCAAACATGAACTATTGGGACTTCATCAAGATAAAGTTTCAGCACAGTGAAGGAAACAATCTACAAAATTTAAAAAGCAACCTACAGAATGGGAGAAGATATTTGCAATGACATGTCTGATAAAGGGTTAGTATCCAAAATCTATAAAGAACTTATCAAACTCAACACTCAAAAAAACACAAAATATCCAGTTAAGAAATGGGCAGAAGACATCAACAGACATTTTTCAAAAAAAAAAAATCATACAGGTGGCCAGCAGGCACATGAAAAGATGCCCAACATCACTCATCATCAGGGAAATACAAATGAAGATCATGATGAGACACCACCTCACACCTGTCAGAATGGCTAAAATTAACAACACAGAAAACAACAGGTGTTGGTTAGGATGTGGAGAAGTGGGAACCCTCTTAACACTGTTGGTGGGAATGCAAACTGGTGCAGCCTCTCTGGAAAACAGTATGGAGGTCCCTCAATAAGTTAAAAATAGAACTACCCTACAATCCAGCAGTTGCACTACTACGTATGCAAAAGGACAGGATACAAAACTACAGATTCGAAGGGGTACATGCACCCCAATGTTTACAGCAGCATTATCAACAATAGCCAAACTATGGAAAGAGCCCAAATATCCATTGACTGATGAATGGATAAAGAAGATATGGTATATTGGGGCATCTGGGTGGCTCAGTCAGTTAACCATCAGACTTTTGATTTCAGTTTAGGTCATGATCCCACTGTCATGAGATCAAGCCCTATGTTGGGCCTCTGCACTGAACATGGAGCCTGCTTGATATTCTTTCTCTCCCTGTCTCTCTCTCTCTCTCTCTCTCTCTCTCTCTCTCTGCCCCTCCCCACACTTGCAAATTCTTTCTCAAAAAAAAAAAAAAAGGTTAAAAAATGTGGAATATATATACAGTGAAATACTATTCAGTCATCAAAAACCATGACATCTTGCCATTTGCAATGATGTGGTTGGAGCTAGAATATATTATGCTAAGCAAAATATGTCAATCAGAGAAAGACAAATACCTTATGATTTCACTCATATGTGGAATTTAAGAAACAAAACAGATGAACATATGGGAAGTGGGGGGAAAGGAGAGAAGGAAACAAACCATAAGAGACTCTTAACAATAGAGAACAAACTGAGGGTTGATGGAGGGAGGTAAGTGGGGATGGGCTAAATGGGTGATGGGTACTAAGGAGAGCACCCGTTATGATGAGCACTGGGTATTATACGTAATGTTGAATCACTAAACTCTACTCCTGAAGGACAGGGCTCCTGGGTGACTCAGTCAGTTAAGCGACCGACTCTTGATTTCAGCTCAGGTTATGATCTCACAGTCTGTGAGTTGGAGCCCCATATCAGGCTCCATGCTGGCAGTGGGGAGCCTGCTTGGGATTCTCTCCTTCTCTCTCTCTCTTTCTCTGCCTCTTCCCCACTCATGTACTCTCTCTCTCTTTCAAAATAAATAAATAAACTGTAAAAAAAAAAATCTATTCCTGAAACCAATATTACACTATATGTTAACTAACTAGAAATTAAATAAAAATTTGAAAAAGAAAAAAACGTAGAACTCCTCTAAAATGGTACAGATTTGTGGAATCGTTAAGGAACAGATTTAAGAATGCCATTTAGGAGTACCTGAGTAGCTCAGTCAGTTAAGCATCCAACTTTGGCTCAGGTCATGGGCTTGTGAGTTCGAACCCCCCTTTACCCAGGTCAGGTTCTGTGCTGACAGCTGAGAGCCTGAATCCTGCTTTGGATTCTGTGTCTTCCTCTCTTTCTGCTTGTATCCTCTCTCTCTCTTTCTCTCTCTCTCTCTCTCTCTCTCAAAAATAAATATTTTTTAAAAATATTTATTTTTGAGAGAGAGAGAGAGAGAGAACACATGCCCACGCAAGTGGGGGAGGGGCAGAGAAAGAGGGAGAGAGAAACTCCTAAGCAGGCTCCTCACCCAGCACAGAGCCCATGCTGGGCTCCATCTCACCACTTCAAAATCATGACCACGAGATCACAATCTGAGCCAATATCAAGAGTTGGACACTTAACTCACTGAGCCACCTAGGCACCCCTAAAGAATGCCATTTAGAATATGCTGGGTTTGATCCCAACCTGTTAAAGAATTTATGAGTTTTCTATTGATTAACCTGCCTGGTCACCTCCCTGAGCTTCCTTCTTTATTCTCATAAGCTCTCTAGTAATTAATTTTGCTTTCATTTCTGCTCCCATTATCTTCCATTTGTATTTCCTCTCACCCAATGCCTGACTGCAAAAACAGAAACAAAACAAAACACATATATACCTGCTTCATATCCAGTGTTGCATCCTACTGCTGCCATAGAGGTGCACCACTTAGTTCTCCTTCAAAAGAACCTGCTAAAGGACAGCTTCAAGGTGCTACCCTTTTGGATCCACTATGGTGTTCATACCAAAGTCACAAATGGTGTTCAGATGTGGGCTACCCCCAGCCAATGACTGAGCATGATGGGATTATTAGAGCTGCACTGTTCCCACCCACTGCAAGCTCCTCCAGCAAGCGATCTTTGCTCAGGACCTGAGAGTTTGCCAGAAGTGTGCTGTAATCTGAAACTTTTCCTACCTTATCCTTCTTCCCCCTCTCCTTTACTGATTATGATCTCAAGGTGCTCACTGATAGACTACTTGCTCCCACCACTTTATCCTTCATATGCATGTCTCTCATTAAATCTCTTATATGTCTAATCTTATTTTAGTGTATGTTTCTTGAATAGCTCAAAGTTACAGAGATGGTACGGAAATGGTCCCAGAAATGGGAAATAAAATAGAGTTTAGAAATTGGCTCACTCACCACCCAGCTGACAAGAAGGACCCAACTTAAATAGAATGTAAAGCACAGTCCCTCACATAAGATGGCAACCAAATTGCTAAATAATTTACCAGTGGCAATTTCATAACATTGTTATCAGCGTGATGATTCAGATATTTGAAAAATATGGAGAGAACACTCCCTATAGGAAAGTGAGGTTGACTGGTTATTAGAAAGTTGTACTGCCACCCTGCAGAGAAATAATGAGAAATTAGGGGTAGTTAACAAATAATTAAAGGCTGTGTATAAGAGTCTAAGGGACTCTTATGCAGCTTACAAAGAAGCCATTGTCCCCTGCAGTGGAAGAATGAGCACATTTAAGACACAGACTCAGGACTTAACAGTTAGAGTCACAGATATCCAGAGATGTTCAGCCAGGAAAAGTCTGTTTTGCTAAGGTCAGGGCCCTGACTGGGAAAGTCTAGAACCTGGAACCTGGAACCTGGAACATGGGATGGGCTATCTCAGTGGACACCTGCAAGGATTACTGAGATTACATCCCAAGAGAGCTACAAGAATTAGTTAGTATGTATTAGCACCATATGATCCTCTCAATAGATGCAGAGAAAGCCTTTGACAAAATACAGCATCCTTTCCTGATAAAAACCCTCAAGAAAGTAGGGATAGAAGGATCGTACCTCGAGATCATATAAGCCATATATGTTAAGACCCAACCCTAATATCATCCTCAATGGGGAAAAACAGAGAACTTTCCCCCTAAGGTCAGGAATAAGACAGGGAGGTCCACTCTTGCCACTGTTATTCAACATAGTATTGGAAGTCTTAACCTCAGCAATCAGACATACAAAGAAATAAAAGGCATCCAGATCAGCCAGGAGGAAGTCAAACTTTCATTCTACTCAGATGACATGATACTGTATATGGAAAACCCAAAAGATTCCACCAGAAAACTGCTAGACCTGATTCATGAATTCAGCACAGTTGCAGGATATAAAATCAATGCACAGAAATCGGTTGCATTCCCACACACCAACAATGAAGCAACAGAAAGAGAAATCAAGGAATCAGTCCCATTTACAACTGCACCAAAAACCATTAAATACCTAGGAATAAATCTAACCAAAGAGGTGAAAAATCTAGACACTGAAAACTATATAGAAAGCTTATGAAAGAAATTGAAGAAGACACAAAAACATGGAAAAATATTCCATGCTCCTGGATTGGAAGAACAAATACTGCCCAAAGCAATCAATACTACCCAAAGCAATCTACATATTCAATGCAATACCTATCAAAATAACACCAGTAGGAGTTCCGGAAGATGGCGGCGTAGGAGGACACTGGGCTCACCGCGCGTCCTGCTGATCACTTAGATTCCACCTACACCTGCCTAAAGAACCCAGAAAACCGCCAGAGGATTAGCAGAACGGAGTCTCCGGAGCCAAGCGCAGACGAGAGGCCCACGGAAGAGGGTAGGAAGGGCGGCGAGGCGGTGCGCGCTCCACGGACTGGCGGGAGGGAGCCGGGGCGGAGGGGCGGCTCGCCGGCCAAGCAGAGCCCCCGAGTCTGGCTGGCAAAAGCGGAGGGGCCGGACGGAGTGTGTTCCGACAGCAAGCGCGACTTAGCGTCTGGGAGGTCAGAAGTTAACAGCTCTGCTCAGAAAGCGGGAAGGCTGGAGGACAAAGGGAGGGAGAGCTGCTGAGCCCCCGGACGGCAGAGCTCAGCTTGGCGGGGAACAAAGGCGCTCGCCAGCGCCACCTCCCCCGCCCATCCCCCAGCCAAAATCCCAAAGAGAACCAGTTCCTGCCAGGGAACTTGCTCACTCCGCGCAAACACCCAACTCTGTGCTTCTGCGGAGCCAAACCTCCGGCAGCGGATCTGACTCCCTCCCGCTGCCACAGGGCCCCTCCTGAAGTGGATCACCTAAGGAGAAGCGAGCTAAGCCTGCCCCTCCCGCCCCCGTGCACCTTGCCTACCCACCCCAGCTAATACGCCAGCTCCCCAGCACCACAAGCCTGGCAGTGTGCAAGTAGACCAGACGGGCCACACCACCCCACAGTGAATCCCGCCCCTAGGAGAGGGGAAGAGAAGGCACACACCAGTCTGACTGTGGCCCCAGCGGTGGGCTGGGGGCAGACATCAGGTCGGACTGCGGCCCCGCCCACCAACTCCAGTTATACACCACAGCACGGGGGAAGTGCCCTGCGGGTCCTCACCACTCCAGGGACTGTCCAAAATGACCAAACGGAAGAATTCCCCTCAGAAGAATCTCCAGGAAATAACAACAGCTAATGAACTGATCAAAAAGGATTTAAATAATATAACAGAAAGTGAATTTAGAATAATAGTCATAAAATTAATCGCTGGGCTTGAAAACAGTATACAGGACAGCAGAGAATCTCTTGCTACAGAGATCAAGGGACTAAGGAACAGTCATGAGGAGCTGAAAAGCGCTTTAAACGAAATGCAAAACAAAATGGAAACCACGACGGCTCGGATTGAAGAGGCAGAGGAGAGAATAGGTGAACTAGAAGATAAAGTTATGGAGAAAGAGGAAGCTGAAAGAAAGAGAGATAAAAAAATCCAGGAGTATGAGGGGAAAATTAGAGAACTAAGTGATACACTAAAAAGAAATAATATACGCATAATTGGTATCCCAGAGGAGCAAGAGAGAGGGAAAGGTGCTGAAGGGGTACTTGAAGAAATTATAGCTGAGAACTTCCCTGAACTGGGGAAGGAAAAAGGCATTGAAATCCAAGAGGCACAGAGAACTCCCTTCAGACGTAACTTGAATCGATTTTCTGCACGACATATCATAGTGAAACTGGCAAAATACAAGGATAAAGAGAAAATTCTGAAAGCAGCAAGGGATAAACGTGCCCTCACATATAAAGGGAGACCTATAAGACTCGTGACTGATCTCTCCTTTGAAACTTGGCAGGCCAGAAAGGCTTGGCACGATATCTTCAGTGTGCTAAACAGAAAAAATATGCAGCCGAGAATCCTTTATCCAGCAAGTCTGTCATTTAGAATAGAAGGAGAGATAAAGGTCTTCCCAAACAAACAAAAACTGAAGGAATTTGTCACCACGAAACCAGCCCTACAAGAGATCCTAAGGGGGATCCTGTGAGACAAAGTACCAGAGACATCGCTACAAGCATAAAACATACAGACATCACAATGACTCTAAACCCGTATCTTTCTATAATAACACTGAATGTAAATGGATTAAATGCGCCAACCAAAAGACATAGGGTATCAGAATGGATAAAAAAACAAGACCCATCTATTTGCTGTCTACAAGAGACTCATTTTAGATCTGAGGACACCTTTAGATTGAGAGTGAGGGGATGGAGAACTATTTATCATGCTACTGGAAGCCAAAAGAAAGCTGGAGTAGCCATACTTATATCAGACAAACTAGACTTTAAATTAAAGGCTGTAACAAGAGATGAAGAAGGGCATTATATAATAATTACAGGGTCTATCCATCAGGAAGAGCTAACAATTATAAATGTCTATGCGCCAAATACCGGAGCCCCCAGATATATAAAATAACACCAGTATTCTTCACGGAGCTAGAACAAACAATCCTAAAATTTGTATGGAACCAGAAAAGACCCCAAAAAGCCAAAGAAATCTTGAAAAAGAAAACCACAGCAGGAGACATCATAATCCCAGACTTCAAGCTGCACTACAAAGCTGTAATTATCAAGACAGTATGGTATTGGCACAAAAACATTCACATAGACCAACGGAATAGAATAGAAACCCCAGAACTAGACCCACAAACGTATGGCCAACTCATCTTTGACAAAGCAGGAAAGAACATCCAATGGAAAAAAGACAGTCTCTTTAACAAATGGTGCTGGGAGAACTGGGCAGCAACATGCAGAAGGTTGAAACTAGACCACTTTCTCACACCATTCACAAAAATAAACTCAAAATGGATAAAGGACCTGAATGTGAGACAGGAAACCATCAAAACCCTCGAGGAGAAAGCAGGAAAAGACCTCTCTGACCTCAGCCATAGCAATCTCTTACTTGACACATCCCCAAAGGCAAGGGAATTAAAAGCAAAAATGAACTACTGGGACCTTATGAAGATAAAAAGCTTCTGCACAGCAAAGGAAACAACCA